>NC_067496.1:2645000-2945000 GCF_947179515.1 Apodemus sylvaticus
TTTCCTTAGTCTTGGTATTCCCCTACTATGCTGCATCAAACATTTCTAGGACCAGTACCTTCTCTTTCCTTCTTTTTGGGAATCATTTGATATGTTAATTGTGTCTTTAGTATTCAGAGCTTCTGGGTTAATAGCCACTTATCAGTGATTACATTCCACGTGTATTCTTTTGTGATTGGGTTACTCAATTAGAATGATATTTCCAGTTCCAACCACTTGCTAAAATAATTTCATGAAGTCATTGTTTTTAATTGCTGAGAAGAACTCCATTGTGTAAATATACCACATTTTATTTATACATTCTTCTGTTGAGGGACATTTGGGTTCTATCCAGTTTCTGGCAATTTCTAATAAAAGTAGAAACATGCTAATTTGTTTGGTGATTGCTATCTTCTAATTCAAAATTCAGAAATATATAGTGAAGAGATATGAGAGTGGAACGCAAGTATGCTACTTTTTTTTCTATTTCATTACGAACATGAAATGATACAGCATATATAACCATGAAAATTTCCATTTATTTAGTTTAACTATTTTTCCTAGATGAACAAGTATCTTTTTTTTTTATTTAGTAAGTAGGTCAGAATACTAAGGATTTGTGACTTTGTAAAGAGAAAAAAAATCTTTTGAAGTGTTTCAAAATGCCTCTTTATGAATCATACTGCATATTTCATGCTGTGTAAGAGATAGTGATACACACTTGTAATTTTATTTATATGGAAGTTGAGAGATTGCGTCTTTTTACTTTCGAATTTCAGGAAAAAACTCCTTAATATAAGTTGAAAAATTATACTGATACTTTACTGTACAAACCTGGAACAAACATGAATTTCATTTGGTAAAACAAATCAAAGGGAATGTTTCAAGATTACATTAAGATTATCATTCTGCTGGTCATTTAATTCTGTCCATGCAAAAGGTCCTTTCTCTATTTTTCTCTTATTAAATTAGTGCCATTGATCTTATTGCTCCAATTGTATTTTCAATATAATGGTACCCAATATTTTATGGAAGATTTGTGTTTAAGTGTTTTTATTTTGTTTGTTTTTAATTTTCTTTTAGCATTTTACTTTCATTGCCTGTTGTCTATTAAGAAGAGAAAAAAGTGTTGTGAATAGTATTTATGAATGATATCGGAAGGTAAAATATCCTTATAACAATTCATATGAAAAAATCCCCTTTTTTAAATTTTAAAATGAAATAAAATTACAAAAGTCTTTTCTCCTTATTAAGGATTTGTTTCCTATGTTTTATGCTTTTATTGGTTATATACACTCGAGCAGTAAATATTTATTTATTCTTTGGAATGCCCCTTACATCCCTGAACACAGAAGTATGATTTAGAATTTATGTTGAAAATATTTCCTGTTTCTCATGACTGCACTTGTATGTGTGCATGTAACACTTAAACTACTCAAAGATATAAACATATCTATTGAAATCGTAATGTTGAATCTACTGTAATAATAAAATCTGAAAATAAATGATTACTGGCTAAATCATAAATATATCTCTGTTGAATTTGAATGATAATTACAAAAAATGTTAAATTATAACTCTATTAAAACAGATTAGGAAGAGTTTGGCCTCTTTTAATACACTGTGATATGATATACTTAAACCAAAACTGAATAATTATTTGAATTGAGTGTCTTGTTTTCAATTTCCAAGATTTATAAGTTGTCACAGTAAGGAATGTAAATGACTATACAGATTAACACCATATCACTCCAATTCTGAGATTAAAGTTATGCCATATACCATATATCATGGAATTTAGAAACCAATGTTCAGAATAAACATCTCAATTTTACTAAAATAGCAATTTATAAGACGCATATAGAAAAATAATTTCATTTTTGCATTTCAGTTACATATGATAAAAGTATGTAAATCAGTACCATTTTACCATGCACAATATTAGATTTCATACAAATGACTGGCAGGGTATTGGTGGCACATGCCTTTTTCCCAGCAAATGTGAGGCAGAGGCAGGAGGACTTCTGAGTTTAAGGCAAGTCTGGTCTATACAATGTGTTCCAGGACAATAAGGGCTACACAGAGAAAGCCTGTATCTCAAACACAAACAAACACACAAACTGACAACGAAACAAAAAAGAGAGAGAGAGAGAATAGATAATTGATGCCACGAAAAATTTTGTCATTCCAGAAAGAACTTGCTTATATATTGGATATAATAAAACAAAGCAAATATTGAGGGAAGTCTGTCCTAAATATTTCTTTATGATTTTTTGTGAAGATTGTTGAAATGACATACAAAGAAACAAACATATAAAAACTCAAACGCCAAAATTGCACCAGAGAAATTTGGTCTTTCCAGAAAGAACATGCTTATATATTGTATATAATAAAACAAAACAAATATTGAGGGAAGTCTGTTCTAAATATTTCTGTATGATTTTAGGGGAAGATAGTTAAAATGACTTACAAACAAACAAAAACTCAAACATCAAAGAGACACCAGGGAAACTTTGTCTTTCCAGAAAAAACTTGCTTATTCCTATAATATAATAAAACAAAACAAATATTGATGGAAGTCTGTCCAAAACATTTATTATTTTTGAAGGTTGTTAAAAGGATTAAAAATGTAAAGAAAATTGAATGGAAGAGCTTATTGATAGTTAAATAAATAATAATAACAAGAAAATCCTTACACAGCACATGTCTAAGGAGTGCCTTTAATGCTTTTGCAGTGAGAACTCATCATAATTATTGCATCATTGCCTTGGGTACATAAGAAATGAGAAGGATTTACAATTAGTTAATATAAATGTATCATAGATGGATAATTGGAATGTGATATGTATGAGGAGGCAAGTTCATTGTAAAAGTTTTTAAAACAAGAAACTGACAAATTCACCCCTGTTGAGTTACAGCGAGAAATTTGATATTCTCTTCAGCAAAGTGAGATTAAATTATATATGATGAAAACATGATACCTCAAATTGAATAAAATAGAAAATGGAGAAGTCTTAAACTCATAGGCAAAGGGGAAACTTTCTTTAATAGAACAGTTTTGATTCAGGTAGGATGAGCATCATATAAATGAGAGTAAAAGAACCTGAAATGCTTTTATAAGGCTAGTTATCATGTCCATAGTACACAGAAACCATATATAGATTTTGGAAATAATTTCAGTAAATCTAAATCTAATAGTGGGCTTATATCAAATATCTTTACAAATTGGAAGGAATTAAACTCTCATAAACAAATTTATCCAAATAAAAACTTGGATAAAAAATGTAAAGAGAATTCACCGTAGAGGACTATGAAATCGCCAGGAAACATGTACATAAATTTACAACATCTAATGGCCAGGAAAATATATAAGAAATGTACAACATCGAATGGCCAGGAAAAGTACAAAAATTTACATCATCATTATTACTTAGAGAAATTAAAAGAGGAATCACCCTGAGATTCCAACTAACATCTGTCACAATGGCTTATATTAAATATAGTAGAGAGATTATTGAGATAAAGAAACAATCTTCTCTAAATTAAAAAAACCGGTACAACCTTTCCAGACCTCTATGTAATGTTACATCAAATAATTGGAATTAGTGCTAAGTGAAGACACAACTGTATTGGTCCTCAAACTATACCCAAAATATGCTTTATGAGACAACAATAACATATGCTCCACTCCTGTTTTAGAAGTCATTTTTGTAATAACCAGAGTTTGGGAACAACCCAGTTGTCTATTAGCTGAAAAATGAATACTGAAATTATGGTTCATGTAAAATATAAAATTCTATTCAGCTATTAAAAACAAGTTGCTGACATCATGTATTTTATAGGCAAATGTGTCAAACTAGAAAATATCATACTGAGGGAGCAAATCCAGACCCAAAAAATTGGTAGGGCATGTGTTAACTAATAAATGGATATATAAAGTACAGATTAGTAGTGACAAACCTAAGACCATAATTAGTGTATCAAGAAGTATGGTACAAATGAGGAGGCTTTACTGCCACTTTAAAACAGGAACACAACAATCACATGAGGGAGAAAATGGGGAAATCTTTGTAGGATGCTGTACAATTGGGGGAAATGGCAGGTGCTAGATTAGGGATGTTTAAAAATAGAAGATCAGGGGGTTCTGGAAAATGAAAGGAACTGTGCCCTTGAATAATTTAAGGTTCAATGAATTTGTAATGGCTGAGAGGCATCCAGAAATACATAGAGTTGTGAGATGTAAGACATTTATAAGACCTAAAAGGTGTGAATTTTCTTTGTGAATGTAAATTTGGGTTATTTATGAGACATGTTTATGATTATTAGCATGCTTATTTTGAGAAGAATTTCATGATATTATATGCAAAATAACATACAAAAAGCCTACATTTAAATATCATCCATGGTAAGATGGAACCTGGAGATTCCTCCTCAAGTATATTTTTATATCCCCCAGCCCCAGTAGATGGACTAGATAATATTCCTGGCTTCAATATTTTTTACCCAAATCTCCTCATCTCTTATAGTATTGCAGGAGATAAAATTAATCTGATATTTAGGGAAAAGCAAAATAACATCTGACCTAACTTGGGTTCCATCCCATGTGGAGGAAGTGAACCCTGACACTATTATTATTACTATGTTGTGCTTGCAGTTTGGAGACTAATAGGACTTTCTTCTGAATGGCTGTACCAGTAGAAAACAGAGCCAAATATACATATTCATTACCAGATATCGGATTGAGGTCATGGAATACTATGTAAGAGTGAGGGAAAGAGGTAAAGCTTCAAGTATCCTTGATCCCTGGGATTTCACGAAGTCTAAATCAGAAAAATTCTTACAGTTGCCGATCTAACACCCCAGGGAAATTATGGTTAGGTGCACTGCCTTGGTCTCCTTCAGTTGTAGAGTCAATCTAGTAGAAACTCTATGACTTAGGGAACTTGGATGCAAGGTAGATTTGGTTGGTATCAGCCTCTCACAGGACAATGAAGAAGGAAAGTGGTAAGAAATACTGGGAGTGGAGTAAAACATTTTTGATACAAATATATATTTAATAAACATTCACACCATCATTTAATATTTTTTCAAACTTCCTAGAAGGCTCAAAAATTTAATCATAAATGTCAACTCTCAATACTTTAAGTTATTTCACATTATAGTAGATCACTAAAACATTCATGATATGGATATTCATGGCTACATTTTTTCTAAAGCCTTGTCTTCAACAAAAATAATGAACTTTTATTATATATAATTCTCAACTGGAGAACATGGAATATGGCCAAATCCAGTTTTGTGTGATCCAAGAAAAAATTAAGTTAGCAAATAATACATTATAAAAATTTGTTTTATTGAATTCAGAATTAATTATAATTTCCATTATTTATGGATATTTTGTTTATGTTATGAACAAAAAAAGAAAATAATGATACTATAGTGAATGTTGTACAGAAGAAATATCAGAAAATACAGATTCAGGGAAGAGGCAAAATTATGAATCTATTTAACTTTTAATATTATTAAAAATATAAAAATGCTAATTATTAATTTGAAAATAATCTTAAAGTGGCTTGTAAACTGCTTAGCACATGGATCTTTGATTATTTTAAAGGCACCACACAGAAGAAATAAGTGTAATTAAAGAAGCCCAGTTGAATTTTCTGATTCAAAGACCATTCTTCAGGTTTTCTTGGTTACTTCCTGTTGATTAAAGAAATGTATCCATTTAATTAGAAAAAGGATGATTGTTGAATTGGTTGATGGGAAATAGTAAGAACCAATTTAGCTGGGGAGTTTAATGAAAATTAAAATATATTTTTTTCCAATAAAATCTATTCTTTTAAAACTTTGAATATAAAGATGAATGAATACACACTTGAAATCCCTAACACTTTACAGATCATTAGATTTTGCTTTTGCAATACTAATTTTATGTTTGTAATGTCTATTATTAGTTGTGTACACTGTTCAAATTTCCATTCTATTTAAGATACATTTTAGAATTTAATTGCTTTGCTTTTAAACTGTGATATTAAGAGACTTTCTTTATGACTTCCTTTTGTTTAAAGAACTCCAAGCAAATATTTTATAGATTTAGGGATCTGAAACAATGTCTTGTGTTCCTTCTCACAAAACTTGTATCTCAAAATCACATATGAAAACTTGTATTTTGATTGTTTTGTTTAGTGAGAGAGTGTGTGTGATAGGGATAAATGGAAGGAAGGGTAATGATTGCATTGTAATTCAAACAAAACTAAAATAAAAGAACAACAGGAGGAGAATTTATATCAGTCCTCAGGTGAATAATGTCAATTATCAGCCATTATAAAATTCTCTTATTCTTATATACTTCTGCTGCAATACTGTTTTTCAATTTTACCTTTTGAATATATTGATAATTAATATTTTACCACTAGTTTAGAAATCAGAAAAAATCAGTTTAAAACAAAAATGTGAGGCACTTTTTATATACAATTTTTGCAAATTCAATCCATGGAACAAATAATATTTTTCTATTCTTGGTGGTAATATAAAACATTTTTCTAGACAAGATGAATGGTTGCAATCTGATTTTGAGACAAGTCAATATCTTATGCAAATGAGAAGAGAGAAACAATATGGGTCTCTATGCATATATAATTTTGAGATTATTGCTAACTTTATATTTATAATTAGATATAGTCTTTATTTATATTTCAAATATTATCCCATTTCCTGGTTATCCCTCTGATAACACCTGATCCCTTCACTGCCTCCCAAATGGTCACCAAAGAAACAAATCATACTTACCTATGCCAACATTTCCCTATAAGTGGTCATTGAGCCTTCACAGGACCAATTGTCCTTCATTCCTTTTTTATCCAAGAACTCCATCCTCTACTATATATGCATCTGGAACCACAGAACCATCCTTGTGTACTCAAAGGCTTAGTACTTAAAAGATCTGGGGTTACCTGATAGTTTCACTTCTTGTTCATCCTATGGGGTACAAGCTAGTTAATCTCCTTGGGTCCTTTCTCTAGCTCCAACATTGGGGAATTTGTACTAAGTTCAATAGGTGGTAGATAGCACCCACCTCTTTATTTGTGGTGGCAATACACAGTTCTATCATACTCATGTTAACAAGTGCTTGTTGACATTCACAATAGTGGTTGGTTTGGGGGACTGTATATGTGAAGGATCCCCAGAAGGGCAGGCTATTTTGTTGTGTCTTTTTTAGTATGCCTTTAATGGCAAAAAATAATGGGCTTAAAAAAATTACGGTGTAGAAATTTGTTCACACAGCTAGACACAATTTCCTGTGAAAAACATTCTTTAAGATGGTCTATCAACATTTTTGTATCTTTGACATTATGAAATTTGTTTTCTAAATGGAAACTCAAGGTGTAACTATATATGTTCGACAGGAAAAGAACACTGTTGTGCTCTCTTACCTTGTTGGTAATCTGTTATAGAGCACTATCATTTAGGATCTGATCAGCTTCTGGAGAGTCATCTTCAGGGATTCATCTATGAAATGACTTCACATATCCTATGAAAAGAAGTGTACTCTTCATTTTTCTTAATTATATAAAAACTTTGATAAAATATTTTAATTACAGATGTTTGAGAAATTAATAAACATAATATCATTGGTGTTTTGAATAAATGTAAGTGATTTGCACACCTGAAGAGGTGTCCAGTCTTATGTTTTTTTTTTTTTTGTTTTGTTTTTACAATTACAAATCTCTCAATTACAAATCTGTGAAGAAGACAAAGACAATGAAGTAAAAGGATTACTAAAATTTGTACTATTGAGCATTTTTATATTTGATAATCTAGAGTGGAAATTTAAAATTTCTCAAGAAAATTAGTTATTATAGGAAGAGTTTTGCTAGGGGAAAAATGAAGGAACAAATGAGAAATAATTATATAGGCTAAATAAAGCAGGGGAAGAAAGAACAGGACTTTAGAGTTCACAGACGGGAGCCAGAAAGCCGGTAAGCAAATGGATTAACATTTCCATGGTATTTAAACACGTTTAAACCTTATACAACTTCTGATGGCATTGGGATATAAGAATTTATTTAATGAACATCAAAATTATTCAGCATAATGAATAAAAACATGTCATCTCCTTTTCTGTGGTAACAAGTGATACAACCTGAGTAGAGGTAGTCAGGAAGTTTATCATTCAGGGAACCAGGTCCTCCCACAGGCAAACTCTTTTTTTGATTTTTTACTGGTGTTTGGAGACAGGGATTCTCTATGCAGCCCTGGCTGTACTGGAAGACACAGATGTTTGAGAAATTAATAAAAATAATATCATTGCTGTTCATCACTGGGAGGAGCGGTGCTGAGCCAACAAAGGGAAAATGAGGGGAGGAGTTGGAATGGGTCAGTTGGGTGGGCATACATGATACATGTAGAGGCAGTGGGTGACAGGAGTGGCTGGCGGTCTTTGAAGAGGGGGTAAATCGGTTTTACCAATTGGCTATGTAAATGAAGACAAAATGCAATTTAAAAAAAAGAAACATAGAGATCTCCAGTTACCTTAATGTTTTTTTTTTTGAGAGTCTACAAGTTCTTTTCAAACAGATCTTTCACTGATATTTCTCCTTAAAACAATTGGAATGACTTAGATCAAAAGCTCACCTACTAGCAATTCCTGGCAATGATGTTGAGAAAGAGTAATACTACTACATTGCTCATAGCTTTATAATCTGGAGCAAGCACACACGAAATCATTTCGGAGATTTGTCAGAAAATGAAATTTATTTCTACCTGATAAATAGTTCTACCTGAAGACCCAGCTATACCATTCTTGTGCATGTATTGCATTGAAACGACAGAAAATTTTCTGAACAGAACCAAAATGGCTGAGGCAGTAAAATCAACAAATGATAAATGGAACCACATGAAATTACAAGTTTTCTGTAAGGCAAAAGACAAAGAAATGAGACAAAATTAAAGCATGCAGACTAGAATAAGCTCTTGAAAAACTCTCTGAGAGAGGGTTAATATCCAAGGCATATAAAGAATTCAAGAATGATTGGAAATAAGTTCTTCGTCTTTTCTTTTTCTTTTTTTCTGATTCAATGATGATTATAGTCTAGGGGATTGCACTAGATAAATGCCTGAATACTTGACTTGTCTTCTCACAAAATTTACATGACCGGAGTCTGGTAAAGAGAAATATAGAATGGAAGAACCATAACCTTGGACTTCTCAGTTTCTGTTTTGGGGAATGGAAAAACTAATATTATAGATTCCTTGATTTCAGGAGTAATGATTAGCAGTGAAGTCCATTTGCTTTCAAGTTAATGAGGCCAATTATTGAGCCTCATTAGAATGCCCAGCCTAGGGGTCCTTCTTCAGGAAGTTCCATAACTTCACTTACCTGCCATTCATCTTACTCCAGGACCACTTCTTACATGTTGGTTTACACTGAGATAGAATACAAGCTTTCTTATGCCTCACTATCATCCTCTATATCCCATTTTTTTTCTTCTAAGTAGATGCAGTCTTCTCAACATGTATATGTATATGCTTTTTGAGTCCAAAAGCACTGTTTGAAAATTTTAAGAGCTGTTGATGTAGCTATAACACTGGTAACATCACTGGAAATGCCAATGGTTTTCCAGGATACAACAGAATTTTTATTGAATGCCCTGCTGATGTTATGGCAAATGGCCTGTCACTTGGAAACTGTAGTTTACAAAACCTGATCAGAAATGTTTTATCCCTCCTTTAAAATCCTTTATTAATCAGCAAAATCTAATAGATCATACTTTGAATCCATACCATGTTGAATCATGAGGAAACACTATTTGTCTCATCATGTAGACGTTCCTGTGAGATCATCGATGAAAATCTGGTTGGAAAATTTTCAATGTGGGAATAATAGTTATAGAAGCCATGCATTCCATGTGCTTTAAAAGATGTGTAAAGCTCCTTAATAGATAGTTAATGCATCTATGAAGGCACTGTTCACCGTGTGATTAATTCTTGTCTGAGGAAACTAAAGTAGTGGAGAGACATAAAAATAATATTCATGAATTGAATGTGGTGTTGTTCTCTCTCCGGCAAATATACAAAAGTGTGAAAGGATATAGGCCTCTGTGAGTTACATAGTGAGGATCTGTCATACGTCAGAAATTAATAGATTTTGGCTGAATAAACAATAGAGTTGAGATAGGTCAGTGGAGAGACTATATGCATAGCATGAAGGAGGTCCAAAATTAAGTTACTAATATTTTCCTCACGAAACTTGGTCGTCCCTTTTCTTCTCCTAGAACTTAGGAAATAGAAATAAATGGATTGAGTCTCAAGGATAACATGTAAAAGCAAAGGACACCAACACTCATTTTAGAGTGGAACTTTCTTGTGCTTTCTAATTTATTTTAAATGAAATATTTCTATAATTGATTATATTTGTGTTTGTGTGAATTTGTATATATATATTTGAAATCGTACATACCAAGGGTCAATATGGATGTCAGAGGACAACTGGTATGATGTGCTTCTCTTCTTTAGCCTTGGGCTTAGATGAATAAACACTTTCCAGAGGAGAAAGCTCACTAGCCCCCTTGACAACTTCTTACAAGAAGGACAGCATAAAGATAACTTGATTAATTTACCATCCAGTATTGGCATAAAGATACAAGTAATAACCATTCAAAGTAATATAGTATATAAATCTCTACTAGAGCATCATGAAAAGAAATACTTCCTACCTTGTTGATTTTTCCTTGTTTTTTTTTTCCATAGAGGCTAATTGCACACAGCTCATTATTATATCACTACTTGATGAAATTCTGTATTTTTCCTTTAATATATTCTCTTATATCATATCCTATACCCTTAAATCCTCAACTACATAAAACATAAACATCCCCATTGAATTTTTCATATTTTTAGGAAAAAAACTCATTCCTACCAGAGTTAAGGTTGGAATGAAGCTATTCAGTTTTCTGCATATGGATGCTATGCTAGAAAATACATTAGGTAGACAAGGATATAGAAAGATAATAAAGCATCAGTGACAGTTCCTGATCCATCTAATAGGAGACCCATATAAACATAAACTATAAAAATAATATGCAAAATTCCCATAAAAATGCCATGATATTTGGACCAGTCACAGAGAACCACTATGAGCTGAGGTTTGTTGATTCTGTGTTTATGATTTTTGAATCTTTGAAATCTCTGGCTGTTAAAGTACTTCCTTCTTCCCTTCAATAGTGTACCATGAACTCTGACTTATGTTGGGATGTGTGTCTCTGCATCTTAGTCAATTAATTCCTTGTGGAACATCAGTAATGACCGTTGTAAAAGTTGCCGATCTAGGGGAATAAATGAATATCTTTACACATCATTTAGTGATTTTTTTAAACAGTTGTGTTAGATTAATATTTTCTCCTTGATAGGAATTCTTGTTTCTGTCTCTAATAGCAGTGAAAAATGCTTCCTCGTGTGGCATTGACCACATGCTAGAAATAATCGATGGCACTGATCAGAAGAACAGAGGGAAATAAAACATCCAAATACACACACATACACACACACACACACACACACACACACACACACACGCATACACACAAAGTGAGGAGGAGACAATAGAGATAAGGAGAAAAAGACATGCAGAGACACAGAGAGACAGAGTATATCAGGAATAGGAGGATTACATTGGCAAGAATCCTTCTAGTCAGACTTTGAAATGGAAAATTTGAGACCAGACCCCTTGTGCTGCTATTATGTGCTAGCACTCCCTCACTTGACAGGGATGTAGAAAGAACACCTCCAAGTCTCAAAATTTAGACTCTTACACAAATCACTGCTTGCAGAGACCTTGCAAAATACAATCTAGGAATTTACTCTCTCCTGCCTTAATCCTTTACTCCGACTTTTACTTTGATTGGAAGAACCAGAAGATTCCGATTCACATCTAACTTTTTTCCAAGTTTCTAGTTCAGCCTCCACCTGTGATGTGAGACTGGGCACAGCAACACACTGAAAATAAGTCCTAAGACCTTAAAGAAATAAGATGGGACTGATATCAAAGACCTAGCATGGGTATCACAGAGTGTGAAGTGCTGCATAGTTATTGTCCAAGATACAGTTAGTACTATGGATTCAATAGCCAGTATAACTTATCTTGCTGATAATCAGTTTTGATTGTGCTCCACCTCTACATTTCATTCAGCAACTGTGTCTTGTTGATAAAATTAAATTGGCTTTTGGCTGTCAAAACCACAAGGTAGGAGAAAACAAGTAAACTTTCATAACATTTCAAAATGAGATTTCATAGAAGACTGATAGATAACCTTTATTTTCAAAGTGTAAACAATATATCTAGAACCCAGGGAAACAGTAAAATTTTGTACATACCTGGATATGTCAAAATCTATGGATCTAAGGTCTCCCATGACTCTGTAGAGGACAGGGTATCTATGGAACAACTCATGTTTAGGCTGACTACATAGATCACATGGTTACTAAGCAATTCATTCCATGCAAGCTGATAAAAGGGCATTTCAGCTTCTGGTTTCAAAATCTACGAAAAAAAGGTGAATTACTGTGTACTCCTCTATAGCGAAGATAGATCAGTAAGGTAGTCTCTTATGTGTTACTCTAGCCCCTTGACTTATGGGTAAACAATAATTAACTGCTTAACTATATAATCTTTGCCCATTGCATGACAAAACAACTAAGCTGTCTAAAGGAAACAGTTTATTTTTTTCAATTTCTCTGACTATTTTATAGCTACTCTAGAGAAATGCCTGACAACCTCTGAAGATGATTCAGAAAGCAAACTGTGCCACTCTCTGGAAAAAGGTCACAGACAAGTTTTAACTACGAAATAACACCTAGTCAGACAATTTTTGTCTTCCTTTTACTCTTTTCAGGTTGCTAATGAACATGGATAAAAACCAATATGAATTAAGTGATGACACACAATTTCTTCAACTGGGAATCATTACCTATTATCTGATTGCAGATGGTAACCTTTAGTTGCAAAGCTATATGTTCAATGCTCAGCAATTGCTAAAGCTAGGATTTTGCAGTAGAACAACACTGATATGTCTAGATTAAATCTTTGTGTATAGATATGTTACATTTTAGAGTACTTGCCTTTCAGGAATCATGATAGGAAGAGACATCAATTTGCTTCCAAAAAGCTCCATTTCTTGTGCCCCCTTTCTTGAAACTTAAGTTCAGTTGTAAATTCTTGAGAATTTTCTTCCCAGTATTCACAATATTTCCCTAGGACCACTTAGTTTTTGCATTGTACATTGAGAGGAATTGCAAGCTCCTTTGCCATTCCCTCAGGATTACCTATCTTATCTCTCACATAGACTCTATGAATTTTTCAAAAACCATTGTGACTGTAATTAAACACACTAAGTGAATTTTGTAAGCTATAATAAATAGTGTTGACATTATATGCAATGACAACAGCTCTATAGGATACACTAGAATATTGAGAAAAAGGGATTGTTTTTACTATTTCCTTCCTGGTCGTTCTATTCGTTTAGGATCATGGTCATGATCCTAATTAACTTTCTTAGGAAAATCTTTTTGAAATATTATACCCAATACAACTTGAAAAAAATTAGTTTTTAAAATTTACCAAAAAGATGTGTCACTCCTTTCTAAAAATTCTTCCATCCATCAATTTTATCATTTCTATTCTAAATATCACACTAGGGTGGATATAGAGATGAAAGCTGAGCTGAACCTTAAATTACAAGAACCAATCAATAAAGATGGCTACACAGTAAAATATAGAAGACCTATTGGAAATGTATGGGCCTCATGTGTTCTCAGCTCAGATGAAGAATAATGAAGTCAACATTCAATTAATGATTTTTATTTTCATTTTCTCGGATCATGGTTTGAGGATGTGCTTTTTAGTTTCCATAATTTCTGTGGATCAAACTCTAAAGAAAATTCAGATCTCTAAAATGGCACAAACACTAACATATCTGCATTAGATCATTAGGTACACAAAGAAAGCAAGAAAACATACATGGGCCTGCTTTAGTCTACAGCTCTCATTTACATTGAGAGCTGACAAGAATTTCTCATGTTCCTTCACAAGTATGGTCAGGCTTTCATAGAGAAGAGATGAGAAGCATCGGAGAAGAAGTACCTTGTAAACCCAATTGCATTATCACAGGTATAGCTTTGCAAAAATCTGTCCATCCCTCAGAGGAATTCTTTGAGCTTCAGAAAAAATAGCAGTCAAGGTTGGAATGGTATACTAAACTATTTGAAAGAAAAATATCAGAATGTCCCTGGTTGTGTGTGTCAGTGTCTGAAAGACCTGTAGACACATTGCTTTGGTTTGAGGCTAGCTGGGAGCTTCAAGCATACACTGAACCTAACAGTGTCTAAGTGTTGTCTCAGGTATAGAGAAAAACTTATCACAGAAGGACAACCATTCCCAACCAAGTTTATAAGAGAATAGAAAGATTTTTTTTTTCTATATTTAGTTTATACTCTGAATGATTTTCCCTTTCCAGGTTCATCCACCCCATCAGCCTCATAGGCCCTCTTCCCTCTGCCCTTTTCCCAATAACCCCCCTTTCATTTACCTGTCCAGGTATTCCCCTATAATTCTGGATTAACTCTTTTCAGATCCAGAGCCCTCTATTTCCCTCTGTTTGGGTATCTTTTATTATGCTAACTGTGTCTTGAGAATTCAGAGCTCCTGGGTTAATTAATATCCACTTATCAGTGATTTCGTTCCATGCGTATTCTTTTGCGATTGGGATACCTCACTTAGGATTATCTTTTCCAGTTACAACCATTTTCCTAAGAATTTTATAAATTCATTGTTTTTAATTGCTGAGTAATATTCCATTGTGTAAATATACCACATTTTTTGTATCCATTCCTCCATTGAGGGACATCTGGGTTCTTTCAAACTTCTGGTTATTATAAATAAGGCTGTTATAAAGATAGTGGGTTCTTTCAAACTTCTGGTTATTATAAATAAGGCTGTTATAAAGATTACCTGCTGGGGAATCCTCTGGGTATATGCCCAGGAGATGCATAGCATGATCCTCCAGAAGTGTTATGTACAGTTTTATGAGGAACCGCCAGACTGATTTCCATAATCATTGTAGCATCTTGCAATCCCACAAGAAGTGTAGGAGATTTCCTCTTTCTCCACAGGCTTGCCAACACCTGCTTTTTTTTAAATTAGGAATACTCTGTAGTTACATATCAAATGTTGTTCCCATTCTTGGATCCTTTCTCCCCTGAACACCCTATAAACCCTCTTCTCTTCCTCTTTTACACAATCCACCTCCCACCTCTTCTCTGTCCTGGTATTCTACAACACTGCTACACTGAGCCTTTCCAGGACCAAGGACTTATCTTCACTATGTTGACCAACAAGTCCATCCACTGCTGCCTATCCATCTGTATCTATGGGTAACACCATGTGTATTATCTGGTTGATGGGTTTGTCTCTGGGAGCTCTGGGATTACTGGGTTGCTTATATTGTTGCTCCTCCTGTGGCAATGCAAACCCTTCAACTCCCTGTGTCCTTTCTCTTGCTCACCCATTCAGGACACAGTTCTCATTTCAATGCCTGGCTGAGAGTGTCCTCCTCTGTATTTGTTATGCACTAGCAGAGTCTCCCAGGGGGCAGATATATCTGGAGAAGGTCAGCCAGCACTTGTGGCTATCCACAATCGTGTCTGTATTTTGTCCTTGTATATAAGATGGAACCTTGTGTGGTCTTTACCACATCCTCTGCTCAAACACCTGTCTTTATATGTCTTTATGTGGGTATTTTTGCCCTTTCTACAAAGGACTCCATATGTTGTTCTTCCACCTTCTTGGGCAACATTTAATATGTGAAATATGTATTGGGTGTTCCATGTTTAAATGATTCATTCTTTATTATTTGTATTTCTTGGACATTATTTGGAATGTGAAATGTGTATTGGGAATTCCAAGCCTCTAGGCTAATCATTATCATGGAAAGCTATGCACTTATAAGTGAGTACATACCATAAAAAAGAGTGTTATTTTATGATTGGGTTACCTAACTCAGGATAATATTCTTCACTTACGTCCATTGTCTAAGAATTGTATGGATTTATTGTTTTAATGGCTGAATAGTACTCCATAGTTGTATATATAATACACATATATAATATTTTCTGAAATCCTTTCTTCTATTGAGGGACATCTGGGTGCTATCCAGTTTCTGGCTATTATAAATAAGGCTGCTATGAATATAGAGGATCATAAGTTCTTATTATATGCTAAAGCATCCTCACGGAGTATGCAGGGTCATCCTGGAGTAATATGCCCAGTTTTCTGACAAACCCACAGAACTGATTTTTAGAGTGCTTGTACTAGCTTGTAACCCCACCAGCAGTGGAGGAGTGTTTCTTTTTTCCCACAACCTTTTCAGCACATGCCGTCTCCTGATATTTCTATCTTAGTCACTCTGAATAGTGTGATATGAAATCTCAGGGTTGCTTTGATTTGGATTTGCCTGATGACTTAGAATGCTGAACATCTCCTTAGGTTTCTAAGCCATTGGATATTCCTCAGTTGAAAATTCTCTGTTTACCTCTGTATCCCATTTTTAATATGGTTCTCAATAGTCTAACTTCTTGATTTATTGCATATATTGGATATTAACCAACTGTCAGATTTAGGCTTGGTAAAGATCTTTTCCCAATTTGTTGCTTGCAGTTTTATGCAATTGACGGTGTCCTTTGCCTTAAAGAAACTTTGTAAGTTTATGAGGTCCCATCTGTCAATTCTTTATCTTAGAACATACACTATTAGTGTTCTGTTCAGGAAATTTTCCCCTGAGCCCATGTGCTCAAGGATATTACCCAGTTTCTTATCTATTAATTTCAGTGTCTCTCATTTTATGTGGAAAACTTTGGTCCACTTGGACTTGAGCTAAGTAAAAAGACAAAAGAATTGATAGATTTGCATTCTTCTGCATGCTGACCTCTACTTGAGGCAGCAACATTTGTTGAAAAGGCTACAAAATCCTGGTCAATGAATATCGTGGTGTGGTAATAAAGGGCGGCAGTCCTTGCTTTCAATATCCTTATGCAGACCAACTAATTCCTGCCTCACAATACAAAGAGGATTTGACTCACCTAGCAGTCTGTAAGATGTAATGCATGAAGGTCATGTATTTTACATAATGATTATGCTTACCACAGACTCCATGAGAGCATCATATTGTCATCGTTCATGGTGTAAATGCAGATGACACCAATTTCAGTGTTACCAGGAAGGGCTTATGAGCCATTGATAAAAGTATGACTTCATTCTCCAATAGTTATTTTTACCATTGATTGCTGTTTCATTTTCAAAAAATATATGATAGGTTTATGAATAAACTGACAGAGTAAACACACACACACACACACACATACACACACCACATACACAAATATCCCCCCACAAAAACACAAGAATGTCAAAGGAACTTTTTTCACTCTCTGATGTTGGTCCAAAAAAATAACAGAGGTTTGATATCTTGGCAGCAAGATATCAAAGATTACTTAGTGCAATAGCACATTATTTGAATTCCCCAGCCAAGGAATCTCATAAGTTTTTTATTTATTATTGTGACTTTTGGAAAAACATCTATGTTTACATTTGCATTATTATTCCTCATTTTATCTGACTCTCTTTCCTTCTCTTCCTCTCTCTCTCCATATATTTGTGAATATGATATTTCTAAATATAGGTGTTTTGATAATAAATTTTAATTATAGATTCATATATATGGATGTTTTACTGAAACTGTACAGATTATTTCCACCAAAGACTGATAATTTCTCTAATTAAACTACACAAGAAAATTTTGAAAGCTTGGACAGAGTGGTGTGTTGCTGAAAGCTAGAGTGACATAAATATCTTTATAGAGATGTCGTGTTTAACTCATATTTTAGCTGAGTTATTTTAAATCATGAATGCCCCTAGATGAAAATTCTTTCTAGGACATTGCTCATACAAGAGCAATACTTTACCAATGAGTTTTACTTTATTGATATAGCCCAATTCCTCATCCATAACAGATAGAGGGAAGGCTATATGAAGACACACAGCTGCTTTTTCTTTTGGCCATCCTGAAACTGTAACTGAGTGGTGTATTGCTGAAAATTAGAGAGACATAAATGCCTTTATAGGGACAGCTGTTTAAATCTTTTCGAAGTTAGAAACATTTGGCTATCTGGTAGTAAATAGATGTACACCAAGTCAATAAAGATAGTTTAGTCTGGGAAATGCTGATATTAAACAATTTTTACCATACTGTGGCGATAGTAGAGGAAGCTATTTTAGCCTATTCATCTGTTTCCAAAGATTGTTTTCTCTTACCCTTTGTATTATGCTTAATTTGTTTTCACATGGTAGAGCCTCTGTTTTTTTTTTTTTCAGAAATGAAGTGAAAGTTATCAAAGTTCTTAATTGTTCTGCACAATTAGCAGAATTAAAGTCAGTTCAGTTATCCTTGGGTTTACTCCCTAATAAAGCATGTACTATTTATATGAATAATATATATGATTTCTAAGCTACAGAACCATTAGAAACTACCACTTATGTGTCACCTGTTTCCCCTTTTTATTCCCGCCTGTTGAAGGTACAAGCTCTTCTCTGGCAGTGCTAACAACCCAAATTTGTGGACCATATACAAGGACATTCATTATTACCTGGTCCCCTGGCACAGCTGATTTATATACCCAACCTCCAATGGTTGAATTGAATTTGGCCACCAATTATGTTAAAGCCTTGAATATGTATAATAAATTTCATCTTAATGCAAAAATCTTTGCAGTTTCACTGTGATGTTAGTAGAGATCAAGCTGTGCAAATTGTTAGTCAGTGCCCTCATGTGTTCAATTTATTTCATCGCCCAATTTGCGAGTGAATCCCCAATGTCTTAAAGCAAATTATATTTTTCAAATTAATGTGACTCATGTCCCATCATTTGGGAAGCTACAATTTGTTCATGTATCTATAAATACATTTTTTTTTTGGTATGACTTTTGCATCTGCACATAGTGGTGAAAAGGTAAAAGATGTAAAACTCATGGTTTACAAGCTTTTGCTTGCATGGGAGTCCCAAATCAGTTAAAACCCGATAATGGTCCTGCATAAACCATGGGATCCTTTGAAAAAATTCTGTGTGGATTCTCATATTATTCAAAAAACAGGGATTCCATATAATCCTCAAGGTAAAGCTAGAGTGAAGAGAGTTAATCTTACTGTAAAAAATTATCTTGAAAAAGCAAAAAAGGGGGAGTTTATCTCTCCGCCTGCAAGATTGCCCTTTGTTCTTTGTACTTTAATTTTTTTTAACAGATAGATGAAGGCTCTCTGCTGCAGACAGACATTGGAAAGGTGCGAAGAATTCAGAGGGTTTAGTAAAATGGAAAGAGTTATCGACAGAAATTTGGAGAGGTCCTGATCCAGTGTTGGTCAGGATGAGAAGTTCTGTTTGTACCTTTCCTAAAGATGCAGAAAATATTATTTGGGTTCTGGAGCACTGTGTGCATCCTGCTATTATAGACACAGGTACAGACCGAAACTTACTGGAGCTTTGTGAAAAATCCACCAGTACTGGTGCCAGTAGGGATAAGTAGTAGTACTGCTTGACCAATTGTGCTCTCTAATAATATGACAATGGGGAAGACTGCAGCTAAATTAGAGTAGAACGGAGTAATACATTTTATATTAGGGAATAGTTTATGTTTTAATGAAAATAGTAATAGGAGTTAGAGCTTCATTTCTTGGTTCCTGTCTTGTGCTTTGCAATGTTTCCTTGAATACTAAACCATGTGGTTCAGTCCCACTCTTTTCTGTGGCTTGAAAAGTCTCTAATGAATAGGAAGAAGACAAGAAGAAATTAAATTGTTCAAGCAGATTGTGTTTATTACCAAACTGCTGAGACTATGAAGATGCTGAGGTAGTTGTAAGAATTCCTGGAATTATGCCTATCATCTAAATGATGAAGAAAGACTCCCTGTCACCATGTACCACCATAAGAGAGACTTTGGCATTATTGCTACCCCCTGATTAAAAATGTCTGTATCTATGTCACTAGGGCTTTTGGCTTGTGGAGTTGCTGCATTGGAATTGTTCCTTCTAAACAATATGTTTAAACAACAAAACAAGTCAAGAGCATTAACCGAATAAGTGCTTATGTCTTCAGCACAGGTTAATCCATATGCTCAAATATGGCTCAGCCTGTATCAAGAATAGTTAGTCTATAATGGGCAACTCTTGCAGTCCACACCAACCTAAGACAGGGGCTTTGAGACTGGCAGAGATTCCCAGAGATGGGTAATGGGAGTTGAACAGAAGTGACCTAAGACAGACACTATTCCTTTTATAAAATCAAAAAGTGTGTGTGTGGGGGGGGACTCTTGGTCATCAGTGAGCTTAGCTCAACTTCTCCAGCTGAGCTATTTTGCACAGAAAACATCCTGCAGAACATCCTGTGGCTTAATTTGATTCCTGTTTTCCTGCCCAGTGTAGTAGGGACTTGCCTGATGCCTAACCTATGGCTATGATTGCTTTTTCCTGTTGTTTTCCCTGGCCTCTGGTATATTTTGCTTGTTCCTAAGTAAAAGATTTGGCATTGCCCTTACTGAATGACTTGTGTTTGTGTCTTCTATCAATCCCGTAAGCCTTCGACCAATACACAGTACCTTGGCTATGCAGGCGCTGTCATGTCACATTTGTGAATTCTTGATCTTAGAGCATAAGCTATTGGTATTCTGTTCAGGAACTTTGCCCCCGTAACCATGCCCTCAAGGGTCTTTCCCAGTTTCTTTTCTATTAATTTCAGTTTGTCTCGTTTTATGTAAAGGTTCCTGATCCACTTGGAGCTGAGCTTAGTACAAGGAGATAAAAATGGATAAATTCTCATTCTTCTACATGCTGACCTCCAATTGAACCAGCGCCATTTTTGAAAAGGCTATCTTTTTTTCCACTGGATGTTTTCAGCTCTTTTGTCAACAATTAAGTAATCATAGATGTGTGGATTCATTTCTGCGCATTCAATCATATTTTTGGTCCACCTGCCTGCCACTCTACCAATACCATGCAGTTTTTAACACTATTGCTCTGAAATATTGCTTTAGGTCTGGGATACTATTTCCCCCAGAAATACTTTTACAGTTGAGAATAGTTTTAGCTATCCTTTTTTTTTTTTTTTTTTTTTATTCCAGAAGAATTTAAGAATTGCTTCTTCTAACTCTATGAAGAACTGAGTTGAGATTTTGGTGGGGATTGCATTGAATCTGTAGATTGATTTGGCAAGATGGTCATTTTAACTATATTAATCCTGCCAATAAATGAGCTTGGAAGATTTGTTTTCTGAGGTCTTTTTCAATTTCCTTCTTCAGAAACCTGAAGTTCTTGTCATAAAGATTTTTCACTTGTTTGGTTAGAGTCATGCCACGATACTTTATATTGTTTGTTGCTATTGTGAAGAGTGTCATTTAACTTTTTCTTTCTCAGGCTGCTTATCCTTTGAGTATAGGAAAGCTACTGATTGGCTTGAGTTGGTTTTATAACCAGCCAACTTGCTGAAGTTGTTTACCAGCTGTTAGAGTTCTCTGGTGGAGTATTTGTGTTACATAAATATGCCACGGTATCTTTTGCAAATAGTGATAGTTTGACTTCTTCCTTTCCAATTTGGATCCTTTTGACCTACATATATTGTCTAATTGCTCCAGCTAAGATTTCAAGAAGTATAATGAACATATATGGAGAGTGGATACAGCTTTGTATAGTCCCTGATTTTAATCGGATTGGTTCAAGTTTCTCTCCATTTAGTTTGATGTTGGCTTCTGGTTTGCTGTATATTGCTTTTACTAAGTTCAGATATGGGTATTGAATTCCTGTTATTTTCAAATATTTTCGCATGAAAGAATGCTGAATTTTGTCAAAAGCTTTTTCAGCATCTAATGAAATGACCTTTTGGTTTTTGTTTTGTTTTGATTGGTTTTGTTTATTTAACTTGTTAATGTAGTGGAATGCATTGATGGATTTCTCTATATAGAATCATAACTGCATCCCTGGGTTGAAGCCTTCTTGATCATAGTGAGTGATGGTTTTGATGTGTTTTGATTCAGTTGTCAAGAACTTTAATTTTGAGTAATTTCACATCAATGTGCATAAGGGAAATTGGTCTGAGGTTCTTTCTTTTTGTGTCTTGGTGTGATATTGCTATCAGCATAATATTTGCTTCATAGAACAAGTTGGCTAGTATTTTTTTATTTATTCTTTAATTTTTTTAATTTTTTTAATTTTTATTTATTTATTTTTTTAATATCTTTATTTTCTATATTCTTTGTTTACATTCCAAATGATTTCCTCTTTCCCGGACCCCCCCCCCATATGTCCCATAAACCTTCTTCTCTCTATCACTTCTCCAATCACCTCCCTCCTTTTTTTCTGTCCTTATATTCCCCTCCGATGCTAGATCAATTCTTTCCAGGATCAGAGCATTCTCCATACTTCTTCATAGGGGTCATTTGTTATGCAATTTGTGCCTTGGGTATTCAGGTCTTCAGGGCTAATTAATATCCACTTATCAGAGATTGCATTCCATGTGTATTCTTTTGTGATTGGGTTACCTCACTTAGGATAATATTTTCCAGATCAAACCATTTGTCTAAAAATATTGTGAATGCATTGTTTCTAATTGCTGAGTAGTATTCCATTGTGTAAATATAACACATTTTCTGTATCCATTACTCCTTTGAGGGGCATCTGGGTACTTTCCAGCTTCTGGCTATTATAAATAAGGCTGCTATGAACAAAAAGACCATGTGTCTTTATTGCATGACGGGGACACGTTTGGGTATATGCCCAGGAGAGGTATAGCAGGGTCCTCTGGAAGTGTCATGTCAAGTTTTCTGAGGAACCGCCAGACTGATTTCCACAGTGGTTGTACCATCATACAGCCCCACCAGCAGTGGAGGTGTGTTCCTCTTTCTCCACATCCTCGCCAATACCTGATGTCTCCTGAGTTTTTGACCTTATCCATTCTGACTGGTGTAAGGTAAAATCTCAGGGTTGTTTTGATCTGCATTTCACTAATGACTAATGATGTTGAACACTTCTTAAGGTGCGTCTCGGCCATCCGAATTTCTTCAAGTGAAAATTCTTTGTTTAGATCTGTACCTCATTATTAATAGGGTTATTTGGTTCCTTGGGGTCTAACTTCTTGAGTTCTTTGTTTATATTGGATATTAGTCCACTATCAGATGTGGGGTTGGTGAATATCCTTTGCCAATTTGATCGTTGCCGTTTTGTCCTTTTAACAGTGTCCTTTGCCTTACAGAAACTTTGTAATTTTATGAGGTCCTGTTTGTCAATTCTTGATCTTAAAGCATAAACTATTTGTGATCTGTTCAGGAACTTTTCCCCTGTGCCCATGTCCTCAAGGGTCTTCCCCAGTTGCTTTCCTATTAGTTTCCGTGTTTCTGGTTTTACTTGGAGGTCCTTGATCCACTTGGAGTGAAGTTTAGTACATGGAGATACGAATGGATCAATTCGCATTCTTCTGCATGCTGACCTCGATCTGATCCAACACCATTTGTTGAAAAGGCTATCTTTTTTGCACTGGATGTTTTTGGCTCCTTTGTCGAAGATCTAGTGACCATAGGTGTGTGGATTCATTTCTCGATCTTCAATTCTATTACATTGATCCACTTGTCTGTCACTGTGCCAATGCCATGCAGTTTTTAACACTATTACTCTATAGTATTGCTTTAAGTCAGGGATACTGATTCCCCCAGAATTTCTTATGTTGTTGAGAATAGTTTTAGCTATCCTGGGTTTCTTGTTATTCCACATGAATTTGAGAATTGCTTTTTCTAACTCTGTGAAGGACTGAGTAGGGATTTGGATGGGGATTGCATTGAATCTGTGGATCGCTTTTGGCAAGATAGCCATTTTAACTATATTAATCCTTCCAATCCATGAGCATGGCAGATTTTTCCATTTTCTGAGTTCTTCTTCGATTCCCTTCTTCAGAGACCTGAAGTTCTTGTCATATAGATCTTTCACTTGTTTGGTTAGAGTCAGACCAAGATACATTATATTGTTTGTGGCAATTTTGAAGGGTGTCATTTCCCTAAATTCTTTCTCAGCCTGCTTATCCTTTGAGTATAGGAAGGCAACTGATTTGCTTGAGTTAATTTTATAACCAGCCACTTTGCTGAAGTTGTTTCTCAGCTGTAGGAGTTCTCTGGTGGAGGTTTCCGGGTCACTTAAGTAGACTATCATGTCATCTGCAAATAGTGATAATTTGACTTCTTCCTTTCAAATTGGTATCCCATTGATCTCCTTATGTTGTCTAATTGCTATAGCTAGAACTTCAAGTATAATATTGAAAAGATATGGAGAGAGAGAACAGCCTTGTCTAGTCCCTGATTTTAGTGGGATTGCTTCAAGTTTATCTCCATTTAGTTTGATGTTGGCCACCGGTTTGCTGTATATTGCTTTAAAGATGTTTAGGTATGGGCCTTGAATTCCTGTTCTTTCCAATTTTAGCATGAAAGGATGCAGGGTTTCGTTAAATGCTTTTTCTGCATCTAATGAGATGATCATATGGTTTTTGTTATTGAGTTTGTTTATGTAGTGGATTGAATTGATGGATTTATTTATATTGAACCATTCCTGAATCTCTGGGATGAAGCCTACTTGATCATGGTGGATGATCGTTTTGATGTGTTCTTGGATTCGATTGGCAAGAATTTTATTAAGTATTTTTGCATCAATATTCATGAGACAAATTGGCCTGAAGTTCTCTTTCTTTGTTGGATCTTTGTGTGGTTTTGGCATCAGCGTAATTGTGGCTTCATAGAACGAATTGGGTAGAGTTCCTTCTGTTTCTATTTTGTGGAATAGTTTGAAGAATATTGGTGTTAGCTCTTCTATGAAGGTCTGATAGAACTCTGCACTGAAGCCATCTGGTCCCGTGCGTTTTTTGGTCGAGAGACTTTCTATGACACTTTTTAATTCTTAAGGTGTTATGGGACTGTTTATTTAATCAATTTGATCCTGATTTAGTTTTGGTGTCAGATATCTTTCTAGGAAACTTTCCATTTCCTCCAGATTCTCCAGTTGTATTGAGTATAGGCTTTTGTAGTAGGATCTAATTTTTTTTTTTTTTAATTTCCTCAACTTCTGTTGTTATATCTCCCTTTTCATTTATAAGTTTGTTAATCTGGATACTGTCTCTGTGTCCTTTGGTTAGTCTGTCTAAGGGTTTATCTATCTTGTTGATTTTCTCAAAGAACCAGCTCCTGGTTTTGCTGATTCTTTGTATGTTTCTCTTTGTTTCTACTTGATTGATTTCGGCCCTGAGTTTGATGATTTCTGCCTTCTACTCCTCCTGGGTGAAATAGCTTCTTTTTGTTCCAGGGCTTTCAGGTGTGTCATTAAGCTGTTAGTGTTTGCTCTCTCCATTTTCTTTTTGGAGGCACTCAGGGCTGTGAGTTTTCCTCTTAGCACTGCTTTCATTGTATCCCATAGATTTGGATATGTTGTGTCTTCATGCTCATTATGTTCTAAAATGTTTTTAATTTCTTTCTTTATTTCTTCCTTTAACAAGGTATCATTGGGTAGAATATTGTTCAGTTTCCATGTATTTGTGGTTTTTCTGTTGGTTTTGGTGCTATTGAAGTCCACTTTTACTCCACAGTGCTCTGATAGGAGGCATGGGATTAGTTCGAACTTCTTATATTTGTTGAGGTCTGTCTTGTGACTAATTATATGGTCGATTTTGGAGAAGGGACCATGAGGTGGTGAGAAAAAGGTATATTCTTTTGCTTTAGGATAAAATGTTATATATATATATATATATATATGTGTGTGTGTGTGTGTGTGTGTGTGTGTGTGTGTGTGTGTGTGTTCGATCTAATTGGTCCAAAGCTTTAATTAGTGTTTAGTTTCTGTTTTCCTGATTGGTCCATTGAGGAAAGTGCAGTGTTGAAGTCACCCACAATTATTGTGTTAGGTGCAGTATGTGCTTTGGGCCTTAATAAAGTTTATTTTATGAATGAGGGTGCCCTTGCATTTGGCGCATAAATGTTCAGGATTGAGAGTTCTTCTTGTTGTATTTTTTCTTTGACCAGCAAGAAGTGTCCCTCAAAATCTCTTTTGATGACTCTGGGTTGAAAGTCAATTTTATCTAATATTAAAATGGCTACTCTAGCTTGTTTCCTGAGACCATTTGCTTGTAAAATTCTCTTCCAGCTTTTTACTCTAAGGTAGTGTTTGTCTTTGACCCTGAGGTGTGTTTCCTGTATGCAGCAAAATGTAGGGTCCTGTTTATGTATCCAGTCAGTTAGTCTATGTCTTTTTATTGGGGCCCTGAGTCCATTGATATTAAGAGGTATTAAGGAATAGTGATTGTTACTTCCTGTCATTTTCGATATTATTTTTTAAATTTGATTGGTTAACTTCTTTTGGGTTTGATGAAAGGTTACTATCTTGCTTTTGCCAGGGTGAAGTTTTCCTCTTTGTATTGGTGTTTTCCTCCTATTATCCTTTGTAGGGCTGGGTTTGTGGATAGATTTTGGGTAAACTTGGTTTTGTCATGGATGATCTTAGTTTCTCCATCTATGGTGATTGAGAGTATTGCTGGATATAGTAGTTTTGGCTGGCATTTGTGTTCTCTTACAGTCTGCATGAGATCTGCCCAGGATCTACGAGCCTTCATAGTCTCAGGTGAAAAGTCTGCTGTGATTCTGATAGGTCTTCCTTTATATGTTACTTGGCCTTTTTCTCTTACTGCCTTTAATATTCTTTCTTTGTTTAGTACATTTGGTGTTTTGATTATTATGTGAAGGGAAGTATTTCTGTTCTGGCCAAGTCTGTTTGGAGTTCTGTAGGCTTATTTTATATTCATGGGCATCTCTCTCTTTAGGTTAGGAAAGTATACTTCCATAATTTTATTGAAGATATTTGCTGGCCCTTTAGTTTGTAAATCTTCACTCTCATCTATGTCTGTAATCCTTCGGTTTGGTCTTCTCATTTTGTCTTGGATTTCCAGGATATTTTGGGTTACAAGCTTCTTGCATTTTGCATTTTCTTTAACTGTTGAGTCCATGGTTTCTATGGTATCTTTAGCATCTGAGATTCTTCCTTGTATCTCTTGTATTCTGTTGTTGATATTTGCATCTATATCCCCTGATTTCTTCCCAAGGCTTTCTATCTCCAAAGTTGTCTCCCTTTGAGTTTTCTTAGTGGTTTCAACTTCTGAGTTTAGATCCTGAATGGTTTTGCTTAGTTCCTTCACTTGCTTGTTTGTGCTTTCCTGTAATTCTTTAAGAGATTTTTCTGTTTCCTCTTTCATGACCTCAGCCTCTTCACCAAATTTCTTATGTATTTCTTTAAGTGATTTTTGCATTTCCTCCTTATTGACTTTTGTATTCTCCTGAATTTCTTTCAATAATTTTTGTGTTTCCCTTGCAAAGTCTTCTAACTTTTGATCCATTTTCTCCTGAATTTCTTTAAATATGCGCTTCATGTGTTCCTGTACCAGCATCATGACCAGAGATTTTAAATCCAAAAGTGGTTTTACTGGTGTGATGGGGTATCTAGGACATCCTGTTAAAGGAGAATCGGATTCATATGTTGCCATATTGCCTTGATTTCTGTTAGTGACGTTCCTGCGTTTGCCTTTTGCCATCTTGTTCTCACAAGTGTTAGTTGGTCTTGTCAATGCTGGACTCACCAGTGCAAGCTGCCTCTTCCCAGGTGGCCTCTAGTGCACAGCTTACCTCCTGAACTGCCTGGAGACAGGGTGATTTTGCATAGGCTGTTCAGATCCCGAAGCAGACACCTGAATGCTCCTGCTGGGTCCTGCTGGATTCTCCAGAGCACACTGACTCCTCCCAGCCTGACTCCCTGAAGCCAATCTTGCCTCTTGAAGGACCTGGAGATGTGGCGGTGCCGCCCAGGCTGCTCTGGATCTGGAAGCGGAGAGATCTGAGGGCTCCTACCAGAGGCTTCTGGACTGGAACCTAAGCTCCGTGCCACTGGAGCAAGCTGTGCACTCCCAGACTGCCTCCGGGTGCACACCAGGTCTCCAGCAGTTCCTGGAGACTGAGTGCTGTGGCCCAGGCTATTCAGATCCCAAACCAGACACCTGAAGGCTCCTGCCAGAGCCCGCTGGATTCATCAGAGCACACAGACTTCTCCCAGTCAGTCTCCTGGAAGTCCCTCTTGCCTCTTGAAGGACCTGGAGATGGCCAGTATTTCTTTTGTTTCTATTTTGTGGAATAGTTTGAAGAGTATTAGTCATATGTCTTCTTTGAAGGTCTGATAGAATTTTACACTAAGACCATCTGAGCCAGTGTTTTTTTTTTTTTTTTTTTTTGGGTGGAAGAATTTTTATGACCCATTCTATTTCTTCATGGGTTATGGGACTGTTTAGATGATCTATATGACCCTTAATTAATATTGCAATTTGGTATCTGTCTAAGAAATTGTGCATGTCTTCCAGATTGTGTTGAGTATAGGATTTTTGCAGTAGAATCTGATGATTTTTTTTTAATTTCCTCAGTTTCTGATGTTATATTTCCCTTTTCATTTCTAATTTTGTTAATTTGGATAATTTCTCTGTGCTCTTTGGTTAGTCTGGCTGAGGGTTTATCTATCTATTTGATTTTCTCAATTACCGGATCCTGGTTTTGTTGATTCTTTGTAGGGTTCTCTTTGTTTCAACTTGATTGAATTCAGGGCCGAGTTTAATGATTTTCTTACTTATACTTCTCCAGGGTGAATTAGGTTTTTTGTTGTTATTGTTGTTGTTGTTGTTGTTCACCAGCTTTCACGTGTCCTTGTTAAGCTGCAAGTGTGTGCTCTCTCCAATTTCTTTTTGGAGACACTCAGAGCTGTGAATTTTCGTCTTAACTGCTTTCCTTGTGTCCCATATATTTGGGTATGTTGTTCCTTCATTTTCATTAAATTCTAAAAAAGTCTTTGTGTACCAGAAAAAAAAATACCTTAAAATGTAAAAGTCACACAGAGAGTGGAATGGTGAAAAATGATAAAAAAAAAAAAAAAAAAAGAAGACGGAGACTTATGCATTTCCATGTTACTAAAGTTTCCTGGAAACTTGGTAGCAAACACTTCAATGTGAATTACTTTTTTTATTTCCAAAATTCTGGACATGTTAATTCACAATAGGATGCAATAAATAACACCACCATGGATAACACAAATGACTAAGCTCTAAAATAGAGATTTATAAATTAAATATCATGATATTAGAAATAGTGGAAGTCTCAATGCACTTTGTTTTAATGAGTGTTAGCAATCATTAATATCCATAGACAGTTTAAAATGACAATCTCTCGTCTGTCCAATAATCTTCACTGACTGTTGTCACCTACTCAGGATGAAAAGGAATATCTAAGTTATTTCTTCTGATGGAATATACTGAAGCATTAATCTAATGTACCATTGAGCATTCAAATATTTCGCTAAATAAGCCATGGATGCACCCTCAAAGCTTTTTCACTGAGAACAACTCTTTATCCCCATTGTGAAACTTGTTGAAGACTGTGCCCATCTCAATTTTCACTCTCATTTATCACTAAAAAAAATAATTTATTACCCTTCTGAGAAATTTTCTCAAAGCACAGAACAGAAGAAAAGACAAATGTGGTGACGAACAACATGATGGATAAGAAGAAAAATTCAAATGTTCACAAAAAATATTCCTGTGATGATAATTTACTATGTAAAATGCTTTACGGTTCCAGATGTTTCAACAGTATTCTAAATAATTAATAACTTTCACAAAAAAATCAAGGTTCTCTTTGGTCCTACAAGAGAGATGTCCTTAATTCTAGGTTTTACGAAAATCCTTCAAATCCTGAAAAGTGTTAGTCAGAAGCAGTTTACAGAATTTCATTAAACTGATCACCCAGATGTGGTGGCACATACAAGTAATCACATTATTTGGAAGAAGAGGTAGAAAGCTATTTTTGAGTTTAAAATCAGCCTGGGCAGCCTAGTGAATAACTATGTTCAAAAACAAATAAAGACTACACACACACACACACATACACACACACACACACACACACACATACACAAACACACACTGAGAGTGAGCGAGAGAGAGAGAGAGAGAGAGAGAGAGAGAGAGAGAGAGAGAGAGAGAGAGAGAGAGAGAGAGAGAGATCTTGAACATTACAGACTGGGCATCATACAGTCACTATATAAGTATGTTATAACTCATTTGTTATTATACAGTTGCCATTACACTGATCAATCTGCAAGGGAAATCATAAGCTTACTATCAAATAGAGTTCATCACCTGCTTACCAAAAAGAGTGGCTAACAAAAAAGAACCATGAAATACTAAACATCTCAAACTAGGCTCTAAACAATGGCTATCACAGATCTGGTCTCCGAGTTTCCATAAAAAAGAGGCCTAAACACAGTTGCTATCACATGGTGAATATAGTATGATGGATAGAAATAAGTGCTCAAGGTTTCTCTCACATAGGGACCATCATATGTTAGCTCTCAGACAATTACTATAGCATATTGTCCATTTAACTTTGCCATTACTATGGGACTAACATACAGTGGAAATAATACTATGGACATCGAAGAATATAGGACCAAATATAAAGACTAAGTTGCAATGTGCCATTACATAATGGTCATTAACAAATAGAAGCTAATTGACCCAGGAGGAGTAGAAGACAGGAAATCATCAAACTCAGGGCTGCAATCTATCAAGTAGAAACAAAGTGAACCAAATAAAGAATCAACAAAACCAGGTGCTGGTTCTTTGAAAAAATCAACAAGATAGATAAACCCTTAGAAAGACTAATCAAATGCACAGAGAAAGTATTCAAATTAATAAAATTAGAAATGAAAAGGGAGATATAACAACAGAAACTGAGGAAATTCAAAAAAAATTCAGATCCTACTACAAAAGTCTGTACTCAGCACAACTAGAGAATCTGGAAGAAATGGACAATATCTTAGACAGTTACTAAATACCAAAATTAATCAGGATCAAATAAATCATCGAAACAGTCCCTAAATCCCTAAAGAAACAGAAGGTGTCATAGAAAGTCTTCCAATAAAATAAAGCACAGGACCAGATGGTTTTAGTGCAGCATTCTATCAGACCTTCAAAGAAGACCTAACAGCAATACTCTTCAAGCTATTCTACAAAATAGAAACAGAAGGAACACCACCCAGCTCTTTCTTCTAAGCCACAATTACACTGATAACAAAACCACACAAAGATACAAACAAGAAACAGAACTTTAGGACAATTTCCCTGATGAATATCGATGCAAAAATACTCAATAAAATTCTTGCCTATTGAATCCAAGATCACATCAAAATGATCATCCAACATGATCAAGGATGCTTCATCCCAGGAATGCAAGGATGGCTCAATATACAGAAATCCATCAATGTGATCCTCTACATAAACAAACTCAAAAATAAAAACCATATGGTCATTTCAATAGATGCTAAAATTTTTTTGACAAAATTCAGCATCCTCACATGCTAAAAGTCTAGGAAAGAACAGAAATTCAAGGCCCATATCTAAACATAGTAAAAGCAATATACCGCAAACCTGTAGCCAGCATCAAACTAAATGGAGAGAAACTTGAAGCAATACCACTAAAATCAGGGACTAGACAAGGCTGCCTCCTTTCTCTATAGCTTTTCAGTATTGTACTTGAAGTACTAGGCAGAGCAATTAGACAGCATAAGGAGGTAAAAGGGATACAAATTGGAAAGGAAGAACTCAAACTATCACTATTTGCAGATGGTATGATAGTATACTTAAGTTACCCAAAAAAAGTCTACCAGACAACTCCTACTGCTGATAAACAACTTCAGCAAGTGTCTGGTTGCAAAATCAACTCAAATAAATCAGTTGCCTTTCTATACTCAAAGGATAAGAAGACTGAGAAAGAAATTAGGAAAATGACACCCATCACCATAGCCACAAACAGCATAAAGTATCTTGTGGTGACTCTAACAAAACAAGTGAAAGCCCTATACCACAAGACCTTCAGATCTCTGAAGAAGGAAATCGAAGAAGATATCAGCAAATGGAAAAAGCTTCCATGCTCATGGATTGGCAGGATTAATATATTTAAAATGGCCATCTTACCAAAAACAATCTAGAGATTCAATGCATTCCCCATCAAAATCCCCGCTCAGTTCTTAATAGCGTTAGAAAAAGCAATTCTCAAATTATCTGTAATAACAAAAAAATGCAGGATAGTTAAAACTATTCTCAACAGTAAAAGAACTTCTGGGGGAATCAGTATCCCTGAACTCAAACAGTACTACAGAGGAATAGAGACAGCAAATGCATGGTATTGGTACCGTGACAGGCAAGAGGATAAATGGAAAATTATTGAAGACCCAGAAATGAACCCACACATCTATGGCCACTAGATGTTGAAAAAGGAGATGAAAAGATCCAGTAGAAAAAATATAGCCGTTTCAACAAATGGTGCTGGATCAATTGGAGGTCCGCATGTAGAAGAATGCAAATTCATCCATTCTTATCTCCTACTAGGCTCAACTCCAAGTAGATAAAGGATTTCAACATAAAACCTGACACACTGTAACTAATAGAAAAGAATCGGATAGATTAGACTATCTGATCCTGAATTAACTTTGGCATTTTGTATCTCTCTATGAAATTGTCTATTTCTTAGAGATTTTGCAATTCTGTTGATTACAGGCTTTTGTTGTTGGTTATGAAGACTTTTTATTGTTTCATCACTTTCTGTTGTTATAGCTCCCTTTTCATTTCTGATTTTGTTAATTTGAATACTGCCTGTTTGCCCTTTTGTTAGTCTGGCTAAAGGTATATTTCTCTTCTTGCTTTTCTAAGAGAAACAGTTCCTGGTTTTGTTGATTCTTCCTATAGTTCTTTTTCTTTCTACTTATTTGATTTCAGTTCTGAGTCGATGATTTCCTGCATTCTACTCCTCCTGGGTGTATTAGCTTCTTTATGTTTAAAAGATTCCAGGTCAACTGTTAAGTTAATAGTGTATTTTTTCTCCAGTTTCATTTGGGAGTACTCAGTACTATGGATATACCTCTTAGCAAAACTATCATTGGGTCTATAAATTTAGGAATGCTGTCCCTTCATTATCATTAATTCTAAAAAGGCTTTGATTTATTTACTTATTACTACCTTGACCAATGTATCATTGGGTAGAGCGTTGTTCATCTTCCATGTGCATGTGGGCTTTCTGTTGTTATTGTTGCTACGGAAGACCTACTTTTCTCCATGGTGATCTGATAGGAGGCATGGAATTATTTGAATCTTATAACTGCTGAAGTCTTTTTTGTGATCAATGATATGGTCATTTTTGAAGAGTACCATGATGTGATAAGAAGGTATATGCTTTTGGTTTATTAAATCCATTTGTTCAAAACTTCTGTTAGTTTCACTCTGTCTCCATTTAGTTTGTGTTTTCCTGATCTGTCCATTCAGGAGTATGGGGTGTTGAAGTGAACCATAATTTTTGTGTGGGGTGTGAAGTGTGCTTTTTAGCTTTAGTAAAGTTTCCTTTATGAATGCAGGTGCCCTTGTATTTGGAGCATAGATGATAAGAATTGAGAGTAATTCTTGGTGAATTTTACTTTAGGTTGAATATCAGTTTTATTTGATATTATAATGGCTACTCCAGCTCTTTTCCTGTGACGATCAGCTTGAAAACTTTTTTTTTTTTTTAACCAGCCTTTTATTCTGAGGTAATGTTTGTCTTTGACAATGTGATGAGTTTCCTGTATGCAGCAAACTTTTGGGTCCTGTTTAAATATCCAGTCAGTTAATCTATATTTTTTCAATGGGGGAATTGTGTGCATTGATTTTAAAAGATATTAAAATATAGTGATCATTGTTTCCTGCTAATTTCGATGTAAATTTCTATGTTTCTGTGGTTATCTTCTTTTGGATTTGTTGAAAGAATATTAATTTCTTGTTATTAAAATACATAGTTTCCCTCTTCTTTTTGATTTTTTAATTTATTATATTTGAAATACTGAATTTGTGGAAAGATACTGAGTACATTTTTTTTCTCTGTGTGATGTATTTCCTTGATATATCTATCTATAGTAATTGAGAGATCTCCTGGATATTGGAGTCTGGGTTGGCATTTATGTTACCTTAGGATCTGTATGACATCTGCCCAGCCTCTTCTGTCTTTCCAAGTCTCTGCTGAGATGTCAGTGTAATTCTGAAAAGTCTACATTTATATGTTAGTTGACCTTTTCCCCTTGTTGCTTTTAATATTCTTTCTTTGGTTAGTGCATTTGGTGTTTTAATTACTATGTGCTGGGAGGAATTTCCTTTCTGACCAAATCTACTTAGAGTTCTGTATGCTTCTTGTATGTTCATGAGCACCTATTACTTTAGTTTAGGAAATATTCTTCTATTATTTTGCTGAAGTCATTTACTGGCTTTTAAGTTGGAATTCCTCACTCTCTTCTGTACCTATAATCCTTAGGCTTAGGCTTCTCATTTTTCCTGGATTTTCTTCATGTTTTAGGTCAGGAGCTATTTCCTTTCTACATTTTCTCTAATTGTTGAATCAGTGCTTTCTGTGGTATTTTCTGCATCAGATTTTCTCTCTTCTGTCTCTTTTTTTTCTGTTGTCAATTTTTGCTTCCAAGATTTCGGAATTCTTTCCTAGGTCTTCTTTGTTCATATTTGTTTCCCTTTGTGATTTTTTTATTGTTTCTACCTCAATGTTTAAATCCTCTATGGGTTTGTTCAATTTTTTTTATCTGTTTTGGAGTGTTTTCCTGTAGCACTTAAAGTGTTTCTCCCTGTTTACTTGTGTTCTCCTATATTTCTTTATGGGAATATTTACGTCCTTATTAAAGCCCTCCACCACAATCAGGAGCTGTGATTTCAAATCCAGATCTTGCTTTTCTGATGTGTCGGGGTGTTTGGAACTTTTTGTTGTGGGATAGTGGGTTCCAATAATGCCATATTGCCAAGATTGCTCTTAGTAATCTTCCTGCCTTTTGCCTTTTGCCATTTCATTTTCTATGGTGTTAGTTGACCCTGCTGCCACTGACTGTTGCATGTTTCTCCTGTGTGCTTGACAGCCTAACTCTGCACATTTAAAGACATAAATATGAATTTAAATTTATATTAAATTGTAATTTTTAATTTAAATATAAAGACATAAATATAAATAAAGATATGTCACACATAAAGGTGACAGTCTTTCCCTGGCTCAGAGTGCTGTGGAGCATTTCTTGGGTGCAAGTGAGGTCCTGCAGACTGAGTCCCAAGTGATCTCTGGTTTCCTGGATGTAACAATTTGCTCAGCAGCCAGAGTGAAGATGGTAACCTACCCTATAAGCTCTCTCTGGACTCTCTGCAGAACAGATGTCCCCTAGGATACATAGAAGGCTGCGGTAGGATTGTCTATCTCCTCGGTGCACGTGGTGCCCTGGAGGGACATGATCCAATGGATCTTACACTCTGGTGCTCCCTGCCAACCTGCCTGCAATTTTGCAAATTTGTCACAATTGTGCAAAAATGTCACAGGAGAAAGGATGATGGCCTCCCCTCTAAACGCTGATTCCTTCTAACCTCAAGACTCCCTGCAGTGCAGAAGTCCCCTGGCAGGGTAAATGCACAGACATGCTCACTCTTGGGTTGAGGTAGAACCCTGGCAGACCGAGTCCTATATGATCTTACACTGGTGTATTTTCGGCTTTTCTGACTGTCATAGAGCACTCAGTTGCAGGAGCAAATATGGTGGCCTCAACTCTAACCAAGGGACTTCTAGCAGAACAGATGTCTCCTCACAGAATATGCACACAGATGGTTGTTGCAGCTCCTTATTGCAGGTGGGTAACTGGTGGACCATGTCCTGAGTGAGCTTAGACTCTCGTGTTCCCTGCTTACTTGGCTGCAACTGTCTGCACATTCACAGGAACAAAGATTGCTCATGTCTGCTTCTTATTGACTTATAAGTAAATATGAGTGCATGAAAACCATAACTGTCCTTTTCAGTAATTTCATAAAATCCTTTTTTTTTTACATATTTGTATTATTTTTTAAATAACATTTTCAGTGCGATATAGGAAACAAATTTTAAATTTATGGTATTTATTTATTTATTACTCATTAGCATCACTATTTCATTTAAATAATTGAAAATCCTCATATGTCAATTAAAAAATCAGTGTTTTGAAATATTTCAGGTTCAGCATGTACTAAGTCTTCCAAAATAAGAGAATAGTGTACTCTTATTTTTTCATAATTCAACAAAAACATGGATAAAATATATTATGTAGAACAGTTTGAGAAATTAATTCATTTAATCTCAATGGAAGTTTAAATATATAATGGTAATATTACAGACTAAACAGGTGTACAGTCCAAGGGGGTATTTTGCATCTAGTCTAATCATTCAATTATAACTCAGTGAAGAAGAAAAAGAAAATGAGAAAAAAAGGAGCACACAAATTGGTACTATCGAGTATTATATTTTTGAAAATCTGAAGGAGAATATTAAATGTTATTTTTATTCGATATATTTTTTATTTACATTTCAAATGATTTCCCCTTTTCTAGCCCCCCACTCCCTGGAAGTCCCATAAACCCCCTTTTCTCCCCCTGTCCTCCCATCCACCCCTTCCCACTTCCTCGTTCTGGTTTTGCCAAATACTGCTTCACTGAGTCTTTCCAGAACAAGGAGCCACCCCTCCTTTCTTCTTGTATCTCATTTGATGTGTGGATTATGTTTTGGGTATTCCAGTTTTCTTGGTTAATAACCACTTATTAGTGAGTGCATACCATGATTCACCTTTTGAGTCTGGGTTACCTCACTTTGTATGATGTTCTCTAGCTCCATCCATTTGCTGAAGAATTTCATGAATTCATTGTTTCTAATGGCTGAATAGTACTCCATTGTGTAGATATACCGCATTTTTTTGCATCCACTCTTCTGTTGAGGGATACCTGGGTTCTTTCCAGCATCTGGCAATTATAAATAGGGCTGCTATGAATATAGGAGAGCATGTACACTTATTACATGGCGGGGAATCCTCTGGGTATATGCCAAGGAGTGGTACAGCAAGATCTTCAAGAAGTGAGGTGCCCAGTTTTCGGAGGAACTGCCAGACTGATTTCCAGAGGGGTTGTACCAATTTGCAACGCCACCAGCAGTGGAGGAGTGTTCCTCTTTCCCCACATCCTTGCCAACACCTGCTGTTTCCTGAATATTTAATCTTAGCTATTCTGACTGGTGTAAGGTGAAATCTCAGGGTTGTTTTGATTTGCATTTCCCTAATGACTATTGAAGTTGAGCATTTTTTAAGATGCTTCTCCGCCATCCCAAGTTCTTCAGGTGAGAATTCCATGTTTAACTCTGTACTCCATTTTTTAATAAGGTTGTTTGGTTTTCCTGGGGTCTAACTTCTTGAGTTCTTTATATATATTGGATACTAGCCATCTATCTGATGTAGGATTGGTGAAGATCTTTTCCCAATTTGTTGGTTGCTGATATGTCCTTTTGATGGTGTCCTTTGCCTTACAGAATCTTTGCAATTTTATGAGGTCCCATTTGTCAGTTCTTGATCTTAAAACATACGCTTTGGTGTCCTGTTCAGAAACTTTCTCCCTGTACCGATGTCCTCAAGGGTCTTCCCCAGTTTCTTTTCTATTAGCTTCATAGTATCTGGGTTTATGTGGAGGTCCTTGATCCAATAGGAATTGAACTTAGTACAAGGAGACTAGGATCGATCAATTCCTTTTCTTCTGCATGCTGACCTTTAGTTGAACCAGCACCATTTGTTGAAAGGATCTCTTTTTTCCATTGGATGTATTCAGCCTCTTTGTCGAGAATCAAGTTGCCATAGATGTGTGGGTTCATTTCTGGATCTTCAATCCTGTTCCATTGATCTGCCTGCCTGTAACTGTACCAAAGTCATGCAGTTTTTATCACAATTGCTCTGTCTTATTGCTTTAGGTCAGGGATACTGATTCCCCCAGAATTTCTTTTGTTGCTGAGAATAGTTTTAGCTATCCTGGGTTTTTTGTTATTCCAGATGAATTTGATAATTGCTCTTTCTAACTCTGTGAAGAATTAAGTTGGGATTTTGATGGGTATTGCATTGAATCTGTATATTGCTTTTGGCAAAATGGCCATTTTAACTATATTGATTCTACCAATCCATGAGCATGAGAGGTTTTCCCATTTTTTGAGGTCTTCTTCCATTTCCTTCTTCAGAGTCTTGAAGTTCTTGTCATAAAGATCTTTCACATGTTTGGTAAGAGTCACCCCAAGAAACTTTATACTGTTTGTGGCTATTGTGAATGGGGTCATTTCCCTAATTTCTTTCTCATCCTTCTTATCTTTTGAGTATAGGAAGGCCACTGATTTGCTTGAGTTGATTTTATAACCTGCCACTTTCCTCATTTTTTTTTAATCAGGTCTATGAGTTCTCTAGTGCAGTTTTTTTGTGTCACTCAGGTAGACTATCATATCATTTGCAAATAATGATAGTTTGACTTATTCCTTTCCAATTTGTATCACTTTGACCTCCTTATGTTGTCGAATTGCCCGAGCTAGTACCTCAAGTACAATATTGAAAAGATAAGGAGAAAGGGAGCAACCCTGTCTAATCCCTGATTTTAGTGGGATTGCTTCAAGTTTCACTCCATTTACTTTGATGCTGGCTACCCATTTGCTGTATATTGCTTTTACTATGTTTAGGTATGGGCCTTGAATTCCTGTTCTTTCCATGACTTTAAGCATGAAAGGATGTTGAATTTTGTCAAATGCTTTTTCAGCATCCAATGAATTGACCATGTGGTTTTTTTCTTTGAGTTTGTTTATGTAGTGGATTTCATTGATGGATTTCCATATATTGAACCAACCCTGCATTCCTGGGATAAAGCCTACTTGATCATGGTGGATGATCGTTTTGATGTGTTCTTGGATTCGGTTGGCAAGAATTTTATTGAGTATTTTTGCATCGATGTTTATAAGGGAAATTGGTCTGAAGCTCTCTTTCTTTGTTGGATCTTTGTATGCTTTTGGTATCAGTGTAACTGTGGCTTCGTAGAAGTAATTGGGTAGTGTTCCTTCTTTTTCTCTTTTGTGGAATAGTTTGAAGAGTATTGGTGTTAAGTCTTCTTTGAAGGTCTGATAGAATTCTTCACTGAAACCATCTGGTCCTGTGCTTTTTTTTTTTTTTTTTTTTGGTTGGAAGGCTTTCTATTACTCTTTCTATTTCATTAGGCATTATGGGACTGTTTAGATGATCGATTTGGTACTGATTTAATTTTGGTACTTGGTATCTGTCAAGGAAATTGTCCATTTCCTCCAGATTCTCCAGTTGTGTTGAGTATATTCTCTTGTAGTAGCATCTGATGATTTTTTTCGATTTTATCAGTTCCTGTTGTTATATCCCCCTTTGCATTTCTAAGTTTGTTAATATGGATACTTTCTCTGTGCCCTTTGGTCAGTCTGGTTAAAGGTTTATCTATCTTGTTGATTTTCTCAAAGAACCAATTCCTGGATTCGTTGATTCTTCGTACGGTTCTTTTTGTTTCTACTTGATTGATTTCAGCCCTGAGTTCGATGATTTCCTGCCTTCTACTCCTCCTGGGTGAATTGGCTTCTTTTTGTTCTAGGAATTTCAGGTGTGTCATTAAGCTGCTAGTGTATGCCCTCTCCATTTTCTTTTTGGAGGCACTCAGGGCTATGAGTTTTCCTCTTAGCACTGCTTTCATTCTGTCCCAAAGATTTGGGTATGTTGTGCCTTCATTTTCATTAAAACATAAAAAAGTCTCTGATTTCTTTCCTTATTTCTTCTTTGGCCAAGGTGTCATTGAGTAGAGTAATGTTTTAGCCTCCATATGTATATGGGCTTTCTGTTGTTTTTGTTGCTATTGAAAACCACTCTTACTCCATAGTGATCTGATAAGATGCATGGGATTAGTTCGATTTTTTATATTTGTTGAGGTCTGTCTTGTGACCAATTATATGGTCGATTTTGGAGAAGGAAACATGAGGTGCTCAGAAAAACGTATATTCTTTTGCTTTAGGGTGAAATGTTCTATAAATATCAGTCAAATCCAATTGGTCCAAAGCTTCAAGTAGTTTTACTGTGTCCCTGTTTAGTTTCTGTTTTCCCGTTCGGTCCATTCAGGAGAGAGGAGTGTTGAAGTCCCCTACAATTATTATGTTAGGTGCAATGTGTGCTTTGAGCTTCAGTAAAGTTTTTTTTTTTTTTTTTTTTTTTTTTTTTTTTTTTTTTTTTTTTTTTTTTACGAATGAGGGTGCCTCTGCATTTGGTGCATAGATGTTCAGGATTCAGAGTTCTTCTTGGTGGATTTTTCCTTTGACCAGCAAGAAGTGTCCTTCTGTGACTCTTTTGATGACTTTAGGTTGAAAGTCGATTTTATCTGATATTAGAATGGCTACACCTGCTCGTGTCCTGTAACCATATCTTGTAAGATTGTCTTCTTGCCTTTTACTCTAAGGTAATTTTTATCTTTGACACTGAGGTGTGTCTCCTGTATGCAGCAAATTGTAGGGTCCCGTTTACTTATCCAGTCCATTAGTCTTTGTCTTTTTATTGGGGAATTGAGACCATTGATGTTAAGAGATATTAAGGAATAGTGATTATTACGTCCTGTCATTTTTGATGTTCTTTTTATATTTGAGTGGTTATCTTCTTTTGGGTTTGAAGAAGGAAGGTAACTATCTTGCTTTTTCCAGGATGCAGTTTCCCTCCTTGTATTGAAGTTTTCTTCCTATTATTATTGACAGAGCTGGGTTTGTGGAAAGATATTGTGTAAATTTGGTTTTGTCATGGAATATCTTGCTTTCTCCATCTAAGGTGAATGAGAGTTTTGCTGGGTATAGTATTTTTGGCTGACATTTGTGTTCTCTTAGAGTCTGCATGAGATCTGCACAGGATCTTCTATCTTTCATAGTCTCTGGTGAGAAGTCTGGTGTGATTCTGATAGGTCTTCCATTATATGTTAGTTGGCCTTTTTCTCTTACTGCCTTTAATATTCTTTCTTTGTTTAGTGCATTTGAGGATTTGATTATTATGTGATGGGAGGTATTTCTGCTCAGGTCCAGTCTGTTTGGAGTTCTGTGGGCTTCTTTTATATTCATAGGCATCTCTCTCTTTAAGTTGGCAAAGTTTTCTTCCATAATTTTGTTGAAGATATTTGCTGGCCCTTTCAGTTGTAAATCTTCACTCTCATCTATATCTATAATCCTTAGGTTTGTTCTCATTTTATCCTGGATTTCCTGGATGTTCTGGGATACAAGCTTTTTGCATTTTGCATTTTCTTTGACAGTTGAGTCAATGGTTTCTATGGTAACTTTATCATCTGAGATTCTTTCTTCCATCTCTTATATTCTGCTGTTTATATTTGCATCTATGGCCCTTGATTTCTTCTCAAGGTTTTCTATCTCCAAAGTTGTCTCCTTTTGTGATTTCTTAGTTGTTTTTACTTCTGTTTTTAGATCCAGGATGATTTTGCTCAGTTCCATCATTTGTTTGTTTGTGTTTTCTTGTAATTCTTTAAGAGATTTTAGTGTTTCCTCTTTCATGACTTCTGCCAGGTGACTCAAGTTCTCCTGCATTTCTTTAAGTATTTTTTTTTTTTTTTTTTTTTGCCTTTCTTCTTTTTTGGCTTCTATCTCTTGGTCCTTATTCTCCTGTATTTCTTTAAGAGATTTTTGTGTTTCCATTATACATGTTTCTAACTAATTCATGTTCCCCTGTATTTCTTTAAGAGATTCATTCATGTCCTTTTTGTGTTCTTCTAGCAGCATCATGAGCAGTGATTTTTAAATCCAAATCTTGTTTCTCTGGTGTGTTGGCAAAACCAGGACTTGCTGATGTTGGAGAGTTTGGTTCAGATGCCATATTGCCTAGATTTCTGATAGTAGTATCCCTGCGTTTGCCCTTTGCCATCTTGTTCTCTGGAGCTAGTTGGTCTTGTCTCTGTCTGGTGTTTCAGCCTCCTGAGAGGCTCTAGGGCTATTTCTGAAACACTGGATGGCAGGGTTTCCCCTGTTGCAGAATGCTGATGTGCTGTCCTCCTCTTGGGTGCATTTGCATACCTAGTGTGTGTGTTTTGCACAAGACTGTGACTGTAAACCAGATGGTGCCCATTTGCTCCTTCAGGGAGTGCTGAGGGGTGTATGCTGCGGGGACCTTTTCTGCGTGCTGATCACTCTGCTGGCCAGTGGAACTCCCAACCAGGTTGGTGCACACAAAGCTAGACTTGCTGCTCAGGCCCTGAGTCTAGGCAAAAGCCTGGCAGGCCAATGTCTGAGCAAAGTTCACCTCAGCGGTGAGTGTTGTGGGGTCTGCCAGGTGGCCAGGATGGCGGCGTGCACACGCTCTCTGAGAGTGCTGGGAAAGTCTGCTGGGCTAACAACCTCCTGGCCAGGTCAGCACACAGATGGCCCCAGCGATCAGCTCAGGGCCTGGGGGCAGTGCAGGGCCTGACCGCCTTAGACCCCAGCTATGTCAGCCTCGGGCTAGCCTGTTAGGTGGTTTTGCCTGCTAGGAATCTTTGGCTTCCCGTAGGCAAAATGGCAGCAGTGCTCGCAGGAGCATGCGCTGGCCTGGGCTAACAATCTTCTGGCCGCGTCGGCACACAAATGGCCCAGCGAGCAGCCCAGGGCCTGCGGACAGTCCAGTGCCTGACCATCTGAGACCCCTGCTATGTCTGTCTTGGGCTATGCCTGTTAGCTGGTTTGGTTTTGCCTGCTAGGACTCTTTGGCTTCCCATTAGGCAAAATGGCAGGGGCACGCACGCCGGCCTGGGCAAACAACTTCCTGGCCGAGTTTGCACACTGGTGGCCCCCCGACCAGCTCATTGCCTGGGTGCAGGCCAACGCCTGTCGGACTTAGACCCCCGCGATGTTGGTCTCGGGTTGTATTTGTGTAACTCAGTCTGTCTGATTTCTCTGGCGTCCTAGAACCAATATGGAGACCTCGTATCTGACTAGCGGGAGGCAGAGTTCTGATTGGAATAAAACATTTTCAATGGATACTCACTAAGGCTTGGTTAAGATATCTTATAGAACTAGCTGTACCAAGATTCTTTGGATAATAACTTCACTGATATTCACTTTTTAGAGATTAGTGAAGCTGAAAATATCTCCTGGTGTTCCAGCAAATTCCTCCTGCTAACTAGTATGAGACTGCATCCTGAATGTATCTGCTAGGTAAAGATTAACACTGCTAGTTCATATTTGCTATCCTGACTCTATTTATTTGTACTGCTTGTATATGAGTGATGTATTTGTCAATGGATCAGGGAAGCATTCTATACAAAGCAAAAATACTAAACATATTCACATTTTTCTACTACCTGTATGTGTTGGGAGTCTTGAAAGTAGTACAACACATTTAAGAACTATCAATTAATTGTGTTTAGGAAAATTAAACATGTAAAAATGAGTATTGTTCATCCTAAAATAACAACAAATAGTTCAACACTCTTTATATTTAAAAAAAATCTTCTATCACGTTAATATATGCAGAGTAGAAATAGGTTTTGCCATGATAAGCATTTTTTTTTAATTTCTCATTATCAGACATTTTGAAGTCAGAAAATGGTGGGGATAACCATGCAAGATCTTCCTAACAATTTTATTGCATATTTCTTTTCCAGATTTATGAAATTTTAATATGAATTACTTAGTAATTAATGAAGCCAAAGTAGTAGGAGAAATTTCCATGTAGTGTGTTTCATGGATTATGCTATTTTTTTTTTGTGAGTATAAGAAAAAAATAACTTTGTATGAAAGGCAAAATAAAGTCATGCCACATTGTCAAACATCCGTTATTTTTTGCAAATTATAAATTACCAAATATAAAATAATTCACACTCTCATAAGCATATTACATTTCAACCAGGCCATCACCTCCATTTATTCATCTCGTCAATGTAACCTAATTTATTCCTATTTACTGAAGATATAATTAATTAATCATTGTGGTTTAAATATATTTTTATATGTTTATGGGTGATCACATGACTAAAGAAAATATACTGAAGGTAAATATTTCCTGGAAGCCATTAATAAAATTTCACTCTCCCTTTGTACTTATGTGCATGCTGCCATTCACTGAAGTTCAGGATTCCAATCACTCTCTACACTCCGACAAATGATGCTCATTTCAAAGTAGATAAACATTTTGTACAGCCCTTATTATCTGTTGTGAATTTCATATTTACTCTTGTATACACATAGGAAATTGTTACAGAACTTGAATGTTCATGTGTTCATGAATGATGAAAAATACAAAAGACAAATTTTGCAGAAATCGTTACAATCTAATGTTCTTTTCAGTCTTGTGAACATTAAAGTGTTTTAGTATCCCAGGGTATTGACACTCAAATATAATTTACATCAAGGGTAGCTCAAGCTAAATGTGACACAAAATATTAATTTCAATTCATGAGATTAGAAGATCGGGGAGGTCTTTTGAATATAGTGTAACTTAAATAACAATTGAAAATATTTGAAAAATTTGTAACCATATCTGTCTGCATGTGTTTCTGTGTGTGTCTGGTTTGTATTATCGACCAAAATATGCTCTATATTTCATATTCTCAAAGAGAAATTTCTGAGAGTATCAATTATTAATTAGTGACTAGTTTTTGAAAAAGATCATTCTGACAGATTCAAATATTTATATGAGTACATGTGTGCACGCATGTGTGTGTGAGTGTGTGTGTGTATTATTTTGGTATCTCTACATAAACATCACATCTAGTCTTTAGGTCAATAGCTCATATTTGTTTATTAGTGTAAAATCAACCAAAGTGTAATAAAAAAATATTTGATGGCCTGAGGGAAGACCACTGCGTAAATGATCATATTGTTATTGCAATAGTACGATGATTACTGAGTGTTCCCAAGTATATGATGATAACTATATTATAGTAAATGTGTGATGGCCACTGGCTTTCATTTTGTAGTGTGAACTGTTCTTTGAACACTGAGTTATGACAAACAAATGAAGGACCAAATTGATGCCCATTGAGGAGTGAAAAACTCTGTGATTGCCAAAGTATGATGGTAAATAGTGCATTACTCACTCTATAATTTATCACCTTTTGATGTGCACTGCGTGAGGGAGACTCTGTGATAGTCAATGCAGGGTGATGAATTGGTGATTTGAAAAGGTGATGAAACAGTATGATGATCCTGGTATAATGTTAAAGGTGTGACATCAATAATGATAAACATTTTGTTAAGGATACAATATGATGCATGTAGTTTGATAGATATTATATCATGGCTAATATATGATGCTCTTTTGGTGGAATGTTTGCCCCAATGTTGTGGACACTGTGTGATGGGGATTGTTTCCTGGTCACTGTATGATAGCAATTTAGTAATGAAGACAATGGGAAAACTACCAATTAATGTCCACAATGTGATGGACACTTTGTGATAGTCATTGTGTGATGGTCACAGTGTTGTGATCACCAGCTAATGGTCATTGTATGTGTGGTGAATGTGTGCTGACAACTTAGCGATGGCTCCCATATGGCGATCACAGTGGAATAATCACTGAAATATGGTCACTTTCTGAAATCTATAAATAAATAATTCATGAGTTCTCATCAAACAATGACTATCATTGTGCAGAAAATTTAAATTATAGTAAGTATGATAGTAACAATATTTGCTTTTGTCAGATGGACAATGGGAAATGACCACTGAATGCTGGCTACCATGTAGTGGACACTGCTTAATAGTCACTTCTTTGATAATCACTCTGTGATGGCTGAGGGGTGATAGATTCTGTGTGATGGCCATGGAGTGTTTCACAAACTGGAATGTATACATGTATAGAAGTTACATTGGTGTGACCAATTTTTGCTAAATCATGGCCAATTTTTGGAAGTCCAAGAATTTGATGGTAACCATAATGATCTAAGTGTGGAGTAATACCAATGAAGAGATATATAATGTTTGATAGCAGCAATGAGATGACCATTGTGCTGTCAGTCATCTCTTTATTATACTTACTTGATGATTTCTCAAATTTGATGATGAATGTGTGATGGCCTCGATGTAATTATGAATTGTTAATGACCATTATGTAATGGCACAATGCAACTTGGTCTTTATATTTCGTCCTATATTCTTTGATGGCAATTGTATTATTTTCACTGTATGTTGGTCCCATAGTAATGGCAAAGGAAAATGTACAGTATGATTCAGTAACTGTCTGAGAGCTAACATATGATGGTCCCTCTGTGAGGGACATAATTTTTGATCACTTATGTCTATCTATCATGCAATATTCAACATGTGATAGCAAATGTGTTTTGGCCTCTCTTTTATGGAAACTGGAACAACAGCTCTGTGATAGCCATTGTGAGTTGTTGAGTCTCTCATGTTTCTTTTATGTTAGTCACTCTCTTTTGATAACCAGGTAATGAAATCTTAGTGATGCAATGCTTATGATTTGATTTTCCTTGCAGGTTGAACACTCTAATGACAACTGTGTGTTAATGAATGAATGAAGACACCTTTTTATAGTGATTGTGTAATGGCCAGTTTGTAATGTTCATAAATCTCATTCCCTCCTCTCTCTCTCTCTCTCTCTCTCTCTCTCTCTCTCTCTCTCTTCGTGTGTATGTGTGTGTGTGTGTGTGTGTGTGTGTGTGTGTGTGTGTGAGATCTTGTTTAGTTTTTATACATTGTTATTCACTATGTTAACCAGGCTGATTTTGAATTAAAAAACATCCTTCTACCTCTACTTCCAGGTAGTGTGATTACTTGCATGTACCACCATATCTGGATGATCTGTTTATTGAGACTGTGTACATTACTTTCTGACTAACACTTTTCAGGAAATGAAGGCTTTTTCTAAAACATAGAGTTAAGGACATCTCTGTTATAGAACCACAGAACACCTTGATTTTTTGTGAAAGTTATTAATTATTTAGAATACTCTTGAAACATCTGGAAGCTTAATGTACTGGACAGAGTAAATTATCATCACAGGAATATTGTTTTTGTACATTTGAATGTTTTCTCCTTTATCCATTAAGTTCTTCTTCACTGCATTTTACTTTTCTTCTGTACTGTGCTTTGAGAAAATCCATCAGGAGAGCAATAATTTATTTTTCCAGTGATAAATGAGAGTGAAAATTGAGATGTGCACACTATGCAACAAGGTTCAAAAGGGAGATACACAGATTGGCTCAGGGATTGAGCTTTGGGAGTGAATCTATGGCTTTTTAGTGGAACATTTGTATGTTCAATGCTACATTAGTGACAATATACTGAAGATTAGTGCTTCAGTATATTGCATCTGAGCAGACAACTGAGATATTCCATTTCATCCTGAGTAGCTGACAACAGTCTGTAAAGGTTATTGGATAGAGCAGAGATTGTCATTTTAAGCTGTCTATGGATATTCCTGATTGCTAACATTGTTTATAACAATTTGCATTGTGACTTCCACTATTTCTAATATCATGAGATTACATTTATAAATTGTTGATTTTAGAGCTTAATCATTTGTGTTATCCATGGTTGTGTTAATTACTGCATCCTTGTGGTGTATTTACATGTCCGATTTTGGGGAATAATGAAAGTAGTCCACATTAAAGGGTTTACTAGCAAGTTGCCAGGAGACTTTAGTAACATAGAAGTGCATATATCTCCTTCTTCTTCATGAATTTTCACCGTGCCACTCTTTATGTTTTTTAAACTTTATGGTATGTATATGTTTCGCAGATGTGCACTTATCATGATCATGAAAGAGTATATAAAACATTGATTCTCCCTACCATGTGAATCATATCAAAGAAATTATGCACTGCAGAATTTGCAGCAAGGACGTTTATCATCACAATATCTTGTAACACACTTTCATAAACTATTTATGTGAGTTTATATTTTATCTATCTGTTTATCTATCTATCTATCTATCTATCTATCTATCTATCCATCCATCCATCCATCTATCCATTCTTCTGTCTGTGTGTCTGTCCGTCCGTCCATCTGTCCGCCTCCCCCATCTCTGTCTCTCTGTCTCTCTGTCTTTCTGTCTCTCTGTCTCTCTGTCTTTGTCTCTCTCTCTCTCTCTCTCTCTCTCTCTCTCTCTCTGAATTTCTATCTATCTCTGTATCTATTTATCTATCATTTGTCTGTCTACCTATATACCTATCTATGTTTGTCTATGTTTATGTCTCTGTGTGTGTATGTGTGTGTGTGTGTGCACACTCATGTGTGCTTTTTGCATAATGCCCATGTGCCCATTCCTCATTATCTAAAATTTGGCTTGGTTAAAAACACCTGAAAATATGTAGCTCTTAGAGAGATCAATGTTGATGTTGGAGGTAGTTGGATTTAATAGCCTATATAGCAATTCAGGCTTTTTAAGTATACATTTTAGGATTTATTAATTTTTTCATGGTTTATACTAGTTTTGGATTTACATCACTGTGTCATGCATGTCATGCAATTAAATCAAATGCAAGGTCAAGTTTACTATTTATCTTTAAAAAATGAAGGACAGGATTGATGAGTATACTCAACTAGCTGATTGGCTACCCGAAGAATGATTCTTGAGAGAGAATGAGAGAGTTCTTTCAAGACTGGAAATTTTTAGGTTACTGAAAGAAAAATGAAGAGACATTTGCGTCATTCTTGAAGTTCTCTTTAGAGCAATTATAAAACATAAGGAAGTCAAAGGAAAACAAATTGGAAAGGAAGAAGTCAAAGAATCACTATTTGCAGATTATATGATAGTATAATTAAGTGACACAAAAAACTCCACCAGAGAACTCCTAGAGCTGATAAACAACTTCAGCAAGGTTGCTGGTTATAATATTAACTCAAGTAAATCAAAAGCCTTCCTATACTCAAAGGATAAGCAGGCTGGTAAAAAAAAAAAAAATTAGGGAAAGGACACCCTTCACAATAGTCACAAACAACATAAATTATCTTGATGTGACTCTAACCAAACAAGTGAAAGATCAATAAGACAAGATCTTCAGATCTTGGAAGAAGGAAATCAAAGAACTCTGAAATGGAAAAAATGTTCCATGTTCATGAATTGGCAGGATTTATATAGTAAAAATGACCATTTTGCCAAAAGCAATCTACAGATTCAATGCAATACCCATCAAAATAACTAATCAGTTATTCATGGAGTTACAATGAGCAATTCTCATATTCATCTGGAATGACAAAGACCAAGGATAGCTAAAACAATTCTCAACAGTAAAAGAATTTTTGGGGAAATCAGCAACCCAGACTTCAAGCAATACTGCAGAACATTAGTGTTAAAATCTTCAAGGTTTTGGAATATAGATCAAAGTAAAAGAATTGAAGACCCAGAAATGAAACCACACACCTATGGTCACTTGATAGTTGACAAAGGAACTACAACCATCCTGTGGGGAAAAAACAAAGCCTTTTTAACAAATGGTGCTGGTTCCACCGGAGGTCAGCATGCAGAATAATAAAAATTGATCCTTTCTTGTCTCCTTATACTAAGCTAAACTGCAAATGGATGAAGGACCTCCACATAGAAGCAGACACACTGAAACTTATATAAACAAGGAACTTGGGAAGACCCATGAGGCATGGTCACAGTGGAAAAGTTCATGAGCAGAACACCAATAACTTATGCTCTAAGATTAATTATTGACAAATGTGACCTCATAAAATTATGAATCTTCTGTAAAGCAAAGGGAGATTTCAAAAGGACAAAATAGAAACCAAAAATTTGGGGAAAAGATTTTCACTAATTGTACATTCAAAAGAGAGATGATATCCACTATATAGAAAGAAATCAGGAAGGTAGACTTCAGAGAACTGAATAACCCTATTAAAAATGGAATACAGAGCTAAACAAATAATTTTCACCTGAAGAACTTCGAATAGCTGGAAAGCACCTTAAGAAATGTTCAGTCTTATTAGTCATTAGAGAAATGCAAATCAAAACAGCCCTGAGATTTCACCTCACACCAGTCAGAATTGCTAAGATTAAAAACATAGGAGACAGCAGATGATGGTGAGGATGTGGAGAAATAGGAACACTCCTCCACTGCTGGTGGTAATGGAAGTTGGTGCAACAGTTCTGGAAATAAGCATGGTTGTTTCTCTGGAAACTGAACATGACACTTCTGGAGGACCCTGCTATACCACTTCTGGGCATATACCCAGAGAATTCTCTGGCATGCAATAAGTACACATGCTCCACTATGTTCATAGCCGCCTTATTTATAGGAACCAGAAGATGGAAAGATCCCAGATGTCCCTCAATGGAGGAATAGATACAGAAAATTTGGTATATTTACATAATGGAATGCAACTAGGCAATTAAAAACAATAAATTCATGAAATTCTTAGGCAAATGGTTGGAACTGGAAAATATCATCCTAAGTGAGGTGACACAAAAGAATACACATGAAATACAATCATTGATAAGTGGATATTAGTCCATAAGCTCTGAATACCCAAGTCACAACTCATATATCAAATCCTTCCCAAGAAGAATGATGGAGAGACTGGTCCCCGGAAAGATTGATGCAGCATTGTAGGGGATTACCAGGACAGAGAAGTGGGATAAGGTTGATTGGGGAATGGGTGGAGAGAAGAGGGCTTATGGGACTTATGGGGATTGAACTGGGAAAAAAATAATTTGGAATATAAACAAAGAATATAAAAAATTACAAAAAAATTAAAAAGGTAAAAAAAAAAGCAATGTAGGTATGTGAATGATATGTTATTCACTTTAATCCTTATTAGACAAGAGCTTCAAGTTAAGAAACTGGATTTACTTGTCAATAAAATAGTTTCATACACAATTTTAACTTTTGATAATATTTGTGAATTGGAAAAGAATAGAATAATCATCTTTAAAGGTAGTTTAAAATAGAAAAATGATAGCCATGATTAAGGGTAAAATGAACAGATATGGAGTTCCAAAGAGCAAATGATGCCAGATCAACCTGCCCTCTTACCTCCTGTTCTCGGGTCTCCTTGTTGCTTTTCTATTTCCCTTTGACCATAAACAGTAGAATGATGTCTCCATAGGGGTGCATCTCCAAGGCCTGACCCCTTACTCTTATTCGTCCAGTTCAACATTTTTAATTTATTCATCATTTATTCTTCTCAATCATGAGTGGGCTGTAGAGATTGTTAGAAACTGCTTCTTCACAGTAAGCCATTCGTGGCTTCTACTGTTATCACTGACTTAAATTTTAACTAATCTCACTAAGTCCCAACAGTGAAAGAACATTTAGGAACTGTCCTAAATTAGACTTGACAGCTGACCACTCAAAACCATAAATAGATATCATCCAGTTTAGGGAGTTATACGAAATTCAGAAATCGCTAGTACAATGGATCCAATACTGATCCATTTCCAAAAGGTAAAGGAGTCTACATTTTTTTATTTACTGACCATGATCATAGGGAAAGATTAAAAAGTACACTTCAAGCAACCACAAGTAAGACAAGATACCCAAACAATCTTAGTTTGTTTTCTACAGTAATCAACAGGCTGATATTCATTGCATCTTATGAAAGGTCCTTTTCTTAGAGGAAATTGAGAGAAATCATCTTGTGTGTCTTATAGTTGCTATACGTGTCAATTAAAAACATACACACTTTTACTTAAAAATATAAAAATATATACCTGTGGATATTTAAAATTGTATAACTATATAATGTTTGTTCTTCTGTGACAAAATAGTCTATTTTTGTACTATAACATAAAGATTTGTGTTAAATATATCATTATACTTATAAAAGGCTTTCTTTTTAGAATATATTAATGTTGTGCAATGGTGATGCATGACTTCAACTCAGGTATTAGAAGGGAGAAAATGGATTTCTGAGTTGGAAGTCAGCCTGGCCTGTAGAGTGATTTCCAGTATAGACAGTGCTATAGAGAGAAAACTTTTCTTTAAAAAAAACAAAATATATATATATATATATATATATTTGATAATTAATAATTCATTCCTAATTATCTACTTTTTAAATATTACTATATGCTCTACTTTTTCCTTTAACCATGAACACATGAAGAAAAATCTAAACAACAAATATCTGAGGTATGCTGCTGGGAAAATTGACATTCCAATAATTAGAAATGTAGACACTGAGGCACTAAACCGGCAGCATAAACTCTCTGATATGGGTTCCACAACACACACATACACACACACACACACACACACACACACACACACACATATGGTTGAACACTACATTCTCTGACCACAGTGAGACAAAAAATATGTACCTAACACTTGAGACCCTTGAAGCCAAAGTTGCGGCTTGATCTGTTGGGGTGAGAGTGTGACCTAAAGAAGTCTTTTGTAGGCAGGTGGAGTGAGAAGGTGAGTGATGGGAGGTATGTGTCCTGACCTGTAAGTTTATGAAATCTGGGCTGTAAATAACTATAAGAATAAAGAGAGAGAGGGAGAGAGAGAGAGAGAGGGAGAGAGAGAGAGAGAGAGAGAGAGAGAGAGAGAGAGAGAGAATAAGTACAGCAGACCAATTTCTCTTAAGATAATTAATGCAAAATACTCAAAAATGCCCCCAAACTGAACCTAGGAAGACATTAAAAACATTATCCACCATAATTATAGTAGCTTCATCCCATGGATGTAGGGAAATATTAATATATATATAAAATTATCAATGTAATACAAGATATAAACAATGTATAAGTCTGCTCCTAGATGGACCAGACAGGCAACACCAGGATACTGGTACCAAGTACACTGAGATAACCCAATTTTAACATCACTTGGTAAACAGCCCAACATGCTTCTGCCTGTGCCCATGGCCTAGGCTGTTCTGCAATTCCACTGTGGGCCAGCACTGTCCTGCGATGTTTTCCTGGCTGAATGATATGCACTTTGAAGGGGTCCCCGCAGCTTCCACCATCTTCATTCCCATACTTATCAGACAAGCAGCAACAGGTACACTCAGATATCCTGAGTTTATCATTGCTCAGAATACAGCCCACCAGGCTTTTGCCTGCACACAGGGCCTGGACAGCTCTATGGGTTGCCTGTCTGACAGCCCTGTCATGGGACATTTGCACTGCAGAGTGAATGGCATGTGGATGGGGTCTTCTCAGCCTCTGCAATCTTCACTCCTGAACACAGCACACTGGTAGCACCAAGTACACAGAGACAACCTGAGCATATCCTTGCTTAGGGTAAGGCACACCCAAGCTCCATGGCACGCAAGATTAGGGCAGCCCATTGTCAATCTGTGCTGGTGAAAACCAATTATCCAGTGTTATTCAAATCGCCTTACAGGCTCTTAGGATGTTCAAACACAAGCCAGTGACAACAGGAACAACAATCACCAGACATAACCAAATGATAAAAGGAAAAGTAGGAAATTTACTAACAGAAATCAAGGCAATATGGCAGTATCTGAGCCCAATTTTCCAACAACAAAAATTCCACAATATCCCAACACACCAGAAAAAACAAATTTGGATTAAAATCACATCGCATGATGCTACTACAGGATTACAAGTAGTACGTGAATAAATTTCTTAAAGAAATACAGGACAAAATGAAAAAAGTAGAAGCCATTACAAAGGAAACACAAACATCACTTAAAGAAATTCATGAGAATATGGGTCAATGGATAGAAGCCAATAAAGATGAAATGCAAAAAATAATTAAAGAAATTCAGGAGAACTTAGGTAAACAGGCAGATGTCAAGAAAGAGAAAAAACAAAAATCTTTTAAAGGTTTACAGGAAAACACAAACAAGCGAAAAAAACTAAGCAAAGCCATCCTGGATTTAAAAACAGAAGTAGAAACAACTAAGAAATCACAAAGGGAGACAACTTTGGAGATAGAAAACCTTGGGAATAAATCAGCGGTAATAGATGCAAATATCAACAACAGAATAGAAAAGATATAAGAAAGAATCTCAGATGCCAAGGACACCATAGAGAACATTAAATCAATTGTCAAAGAAAATGTAAAATGCAAAAAGCTAGTAGCCCAAAATATCCAGGAAATTCAGGAGAAAATGACAAGACCAAACCTAAGGATTATAGGTATAGATGAGAATGAAGATTTACAACTTAAAGGGCCAGCAAATATCTTCAAAAAATTATAATAGAAAAATGTCCTAACCTAAGGGGAGTGATGCTCATGAATATACAAGAAGCCTACAGAACTGTAAACAGACTGGACCTGAGCAGAAATACCTCCCATCACATAATAATCAAAACCCCACATGTACTAAACAAAGAAAGAATACTTAATGCATTAAGAGAAAAGGCCAAGTAACATATCAAGGAAGACCTATCAGAATTACACCAGACTTCTCAGCAGAAACCATGAAAGCTAGAAGATCCTGGGCAGATCTCATGCAGACTCTAAGAGAACACAAATGCCAGCCAAGTCTTCTATACCCAGCAAGACTGTCAATCACCATAGATGGAGAAACCAAGATATTCCATGACAAAACCAAATTTACATAACCTTTACACAAACCCAACCCAGCAAAGGATAATAGGTTGAATATGCCTAGGAGGAAAACTACACTCTGGAAAAAGCAAGATAGTGACATTCTTTCATCAAAACCATAAGAAGTTAAGCACTCAAACATAAAATAACATCAAAAATAAAAGGAAATAATATAACTATAACTTGATAACTCAACATCAATGGACTCAATTCCCCAATACAAAATTATATTTTGTTGTGATATGGCAATCAAATTTTAATTTTATCAAATTAATATTTTACTCACTAGCATTGTTAATTTCATTTAAACAATTTAACATACAAATATGACTAGAAAACAATTCAGTGTTTTGGAAGATTCAGGTGCAACTTTTCTTGAGTTGTAGTAAATATGGATGGAATGTACACTTCAAATTTTCTTAATTCTAAACAAATTTGGATACGATGTATTATGTACAGCAATTTGAAAAATTAACTCAAATAATCTCATTGGATGCTTTCAATACATGTAATAATTTTGCAGAACTGATTACATGTCCAGTCCTAGTGTGTATTTTGATGCTTGTCTTATCTTTCAGTTAGAACTCTTTGAAGAAGAAAAATAGGATGATTAATAGGAACACACAAACTTGTACTATAGAGTATCCATATTTTATAAATGGGCAGTTCTTTAGAAAATCAGTTGGACTGGAAGATATCTTGCTGGAACAAACACATGAAGATACAGAGAAGTGATGTTAGCACATGATGATAGAGAGTAGAAGTAACATTAGGTTAAAGGAAGAAGGTAAGGAATGATTCTTGTCTTATAATTGTTCCACTTTACATTGAACAGTTGACATGCATTGTATGGATACCATAACCAGAAATACATTCAGAATATTTCTGGAGATGTGTCAAATTGTTTCTGTTTCAGCATATGATGGGTGCTTGGCAACAATGTCATACTGGTCACACTCACATGCTGAGGTAAGACCTGTGTTGATGAAAACTTGTGGAGTACACTTGATATTTGGAGGGAGAATCAAAACACTTCAAATTTACTCACTAAAACTTAGATAGCATTGCTTATAGAGAAAGCTGTGTAAATATTACAGCTCTCATATCTTCACTGATTTTTCACTTTGCAGAGAGAAGCTCACCTGAGATTATCTATAGGTGTTCTTGCTAATTCCTCATGCTAACCTGTACTGAGGCTGTGTCCTGGCAGTATCTTCTACGTTGTGCTACCACTGATTCTTGTTTGTTATTCTGACTACTGATTTACACTGCAGATATATCAGTGAATCAGTCCCTTTGCTTAGTCAGGATGCTCCTGCTTGCCATTCTGAAGCATCAATTTTTAGTTTGTTCAGAGAAGGATATCCCTGGACAATTTCCTTAACAAACAAAATCCAACTTCTGAATTGCTCAGGGTATTCTGGAATTAAGGAAATTATGGGTAGTCTATATATAGAAATGGAATTTGTTGATGACTTATAGTCTGAATTCAAAAACCCTAACACTGGTTAGGGTGAGCTGTGAATTGAAGTTTAAAGAGTTTGCAGTTGCTCTGTCATATAAGGCAACAGGTGAATAAAGGAATCCTTATTTCTTTGAATGACCTTATGTAGTTCCAAGCAGAAATTTTGGCCCCCTATATAGGTGTGTGTTAACTCCCCTGTATCTGGACAAGCATTTCTCTGATGACTTTGAACTCAGATATCTTCCTACCTGAGGCTTCTTGGTTTCAGTGACAGTATGCCTCAAAATCTCCATGCCAGGATCAATGTCAGAAATTTGTATCTTCCAACCTACAGATTACAGTCAGAGTTGAGCATTCCACATCTGGATGGTAGTTAACTCCAGAAACAATCAACTTTACAATATAGAACAGCCATTCCTTGTCATCATGAACAAATAGTCATAGTTGTGCCTTCCAAATTTGCATGGTAGTTAACTACATATACAGTTAACCTGTCAACATGAATTGTCAACATGAACATACCTTGTCAACATGAAAAAAGAATAGCTCGTGTTCAACAGTGTCAAGATCATAAATACAGCTAAATGTATATTTTTTCTCCCTTTTACAATAACAAATGTGTTTTTAAATTAAAATCAGACACTATCTCTTAGGGAAATTCTTTTACTATCTAAACTTGTTTACCAATATATATTAAAGAAATTGGAGGAAAAAGGTTCTAAACGATATGAAACAAAAATATCCATAGTATATTACAATAGTCATATCTGCTACTGTTTATATGTCCTTTGCGGTATTTATAAAAAAATATTCCTTACTAAACATTCTATATTTCCTCTATCCTCTGCAATAATCTCAGCAGGTCTTGGCCATTTTTAACTAGGTGTGCCCAATACTTTCATTCCTTTTGGGTCTGTTTCTTTTGGTACTCTGCTAGGGTTTGGCTGTTGTATTTCCCTATTTGCTTTAACCATTTGACATTTCAGTACTTAGAGTTGCTTAGGGGATCTCCTGTACTGTTAGTCCATCTTTTTACCTCAATTGTTGAGAAATAATTAAATATTTTTAGGGTAATCTGGAGCTCTCACCCATGCTAACTCTGTAATTTCATTCTTAGGCAATCAAATATAGAACTCTCTGATCAAATAAATGATAATCTATTCATGTTCCTAATGAAATAGAAAAAAAAGTAGCATATTTGCATTCAACTCTCATATCTCTTCACTGTATATTTCTGAATTTTATATTAGAAGATAGCAATCACCAAACAAATTAGCATGTTTCTACTTCTATTTGAAATTGCCAGAAACTGGAAAGAACCCAAATGTCCCTCAATAGAAGAATGTATAAAGAAAATGTTGTATATTTATACAATGGAGTACTTCTCAGCAATTAAAAAAAATGAATTCGTGATTTTTTTTTTTTTTTTTTTTTTTTTTTTAGCAAATGGTTGGAACTGGAAATATCATTCTAATTGAGTAACCCAACCACAAAAGAATACACATGGAATGTAATCACTGATAAGTGGCTATTAATCCAGAAGTTCTGAATACTAAAGACACAGTTAACATATCTAATGATTCACAAAAAGAAGGAACGAGAAGGTACTGGTCCTGGAAATGTGTGATGCAGCATCGTAGGGGAATACCAGGACACAGGAAAGAAAAATGCGAGTGGGTGATTGGGGAATGGGTGAAGGGACTTACCAGGAGGAGGGAACTGGGAAAGATGAAATCATTTGAAATATAAACCAAAAATATAGAAAATTAAAAAAAGGAAAATGGATATAAAAAATAGTTTAAAATGCTGAGTTATAATATATTTAGATTGGTACATTATGTCATCAGTTTCATCATATTAATCCACATTTGCTACAGGTATGTTTTATCATAATGTACAAGTTGACAAACATATTATATTATTGACTTTGTGAAAGTTTAAATGGAAACAATCACACACATAAGATCGAAAATCATCACAGTCAATGATTAATGGTCAAATAGAGAATTCCTAAAATGTATCCTAATTGCAGAATCTATACATCAATACAGTGATCCAAGACCAGATTGAGAATGGAAAGGACCAAAGCATATCTATTACCAGCTATAGCCTATTTAGATTTTGTTTCTCAAAAGCACTTTGAGACATCACCAATAGGCTACTCCCGGTTTAGGTTGTAGCACTATGGATATTGGTCAGGTTTGTTTATGATTGACTTATAAGTAAATGTAAGTGCATGAGAACCTTGAATCACTTTTTTCAGCAGATTCATAATGTTTGGTCTTTTATACATTTGTAATATTTATTAAATTACATTTTCATTGTGATATGGGAATCCAATATTAATTTTATCAAATTAATGTTTTACTCACTAGCATTGTTAATTTCATTTAAATAATTCAACATGCAAAAATGTCTAGAAAACAATTCAGTGTTTTGGAAGATTCAGGTGCAACTTTTGTTGAGGTACAAAATATCAATGGATTATGCACTTCAATTTTTCTTAATTCTATAAAAATTTGGATAATATATACTATGTACAGCAATTGAAAAACTAAGTCATATAATCTCATTGTAAGTTTTCAATATATTTAATAATTTTGTAGATATGATCACGTGTCCAGTCCTAGTGTATATTTTGATGCTACTTTTATCTTTCAGTTAGAACTCTGTGAAGAAGTAAAATAGGATGATTAATAGAACACACAAACTTGTACTATAGAGTATCCATATTTTATAAATGTACAGTAGAATATTAAAGGTTCTTTAGAAAATCAGTTGGACTGGAAGGTGTCTTGCTGGAACAAACACATGAAGATACAGAGAAGTGATGTTAGCACATGATAATAGAGAGGAGAAGTAATATTAGGTTAAAGGAATTAGGTAAGGAATGATTCTTGTCTTATAATTGTTCCACTTTATATTGAACAGTTGACATGCATTGTATGGATATCATAACCAGAAATACATTAAGAATATTTCTGGAGATGTGTCAAATTGTTGCTGTTTCAGCAGATGATGGGTTCTTGGCAGCAATGTTATATTAGTCACATTCACATGCTGAGGTAAGACCTGTGTTGATGAAAACCTTTGGAGTACATTTGATATTTGGAGGGAGACTCAAAACACTTCAAAATTTCCTCACTAAACCTTAGATAGCATTGCTTATAGAGAAAGCTGTGCAAACATTACAGATCTCATATCTTCACTAATTTTCACTTTGCAGAGAGGAGCTCAGCTGAGATTATGTATAGGTGCTCTTGCTAATTCCTCAAGTTAACCTGTACTGAGGCTGAGTACTGGCATTATCTTCTAGGTTGTGCTACCACAGATGATTCTTGTTTGTTATTCTGACTCTACTGGTTTACACTGCTGATATATGAGTGAAGTGTTTGTGAGTGGAGCAGTGAAACATTTTATATATATATAAAATTTATATATATATATAAATTTTAAACAGGTCCACTTTCTTTAACATTATTACTAGATTTTTGGAGAACTGAAATGAGATTAACACAAAAAAAACCATAAGTAATCTATGTATCAAAAAGTTTAAATTATAAATTAGAATATTGTTCAACCTAAAATAATTATGTTATATTCTACTTTTTTTGATATTTTGAAAATATGTTCTATGATTTTAATATTTATAGATTAGAAATTAATTTTCTAAGGTAAGCATTTTTTTTTTTAATTTCAGGTGAGGAAAGTCAGACATATTGAAGACTGTATGTTTCATGGAAGACAATGCAATGCTTGCCTTACAGGTTCATTCTGAATTTTTATTTTCAAAATTATTGAAATTTTAATAAGACTTACTTAGTAGCTAATGAAGAAAAAGCATTAGGAAAAATTCTGCATATAAGTAGGTTCAAATATTTTATTATTTGTAGTGATTATAAGAAATTAGACATAACCTTCTATAATAGTTAAGCAATCTTTCATGAATTTATGTTGTCAAACATAATTTTTTACAAATTACAAATTGTAAAATATAAAATCATTCAGTCTAATACATATATTTAATATATTCAAATCAGATTAATGTGACATCTTCCTTAACTCCTTTAGATGTTTTATCACCTCTTCCTTATAACATCATTTAATCTTTTATAATTATTTATTTAAATTACCTTACATTTAAATATATTTAATTTATAGTTATGTATTTAAATATATATTTTCATTTGTATTTAATATATATATATATACATTACATTTAAATATAATTTATATATACATATATGTATATTATAATATGCATACATCTGTATGCATATTATATATATATATATATATATATATATATATATATATATATATATATATATATATATATATATGTTCAAATGTCTGAAGTTTCAGTGTAGTTTTAGATGCCCTGGACACCACTGATTTAAATTCATGCCGCCACTGTAAATACAAGAATGCTGTCATCCAGCAAACTATGTGATTTCCACAACTCAGTACACTTCTACAAATTATTCCCATTTCAAAATGCATAAAAAATTAAGAGCAGCTCTTATTGTCGATTATAAAATCAATAGTTATTCTGCTATAAATATAGAAATTTTGAACTGATTTCACAAGTTTAGGTGTGCATTAACAGTGATTAGTACAATAAGCAAAATTTCACGGTAAAGTTTTCAATCTAATGCTCTCCACAATCTTGCCAATCTTAATAAGTTGTGGTTTCCTAGGCTGTTAACAATAGAATATAATTTACCTTCATGATAACAAAAGATAAATTAGGCAGAAGATCTTACTTTTTTTGTTTGCTTGTATGTTAGTTTTCTTGGAGACAGGGTTTCTCTGTATTTCCCTGGTTGTCCTGGAACTCACTCTGTAGACCAAGCTGGCCTCGAACTCAGAAATCTTATGCCTGTGTCCCCTAGAGTGCTTGGATTAGAGGCATGCACCACTATGGCCTGGCTTAAGATCTTTTTTTCAATTCATGATATTGGAAGTCTTGTGAATATATTTCAAGCAAATTAACAATTGAAAATGTTCAAGAAAGTCATAAACATTTCTGTATCTGTGAGTGTGTGTGACAGAGAGATACAAAATAGAAACCCATAGAATAAGCTGTACATTTCAAAATCTCAAAGAGAAATTTCTGAGATTATCTTCTTTTAATTGATGACTAGTGTTTAAAAATTTTGACAGATTATGTGTGTGTGTGTGTGTGTGTGTGTGTGTGTGTGTTCTGGGGTGGATTGTATTGATATCCACTGACTGATGGACTCTTTGTGATAAGTCCCTGTGTAGTGGTCACAGTGTGGTGGTCCCTGTGTGGTGGTCATTTTCTGTGGTATAATGTGGTCTAAAAACTGATTTTTGTGGTCAATGTGCCATGTTCACTGAAATATTGTCACATTCCCATGTTCACAATGCAATTATGGTTGAGATCTCATCTTTTGAATGATTGTCACTGTTTAGAAATTGCAGTATACCAATGATTATAATGGTAAAAATGCATGTTACTGTCAGATGGTCAATGACAATTGACCACTGAGTGTTGGCTACCATTTAATAGACAGTGCATAATAATCAATTATTCATAGTCACACTGTGACAATCACACAATGTGCCATTACATAGTAGCCATTAACAATTCACTATTACACTGAGGTCATCACACATAGACAGTAAGGCAACTTTTGGATTGTATCCTCCCTTATCAATTACGTCCATTTTCACCATATTACCATTTTGTTCTGTCCTGTAGTGTGAGAAACTGTCTCAGCAGGGCAATCAGTGATAAATAAGAGTGAAAGGAGAGAGGAGCACACAATGCAACAACTTTCACAATGGAGTTTTTTTTTTTTTTCCTTTTTTAAAGAGGGGGACAAAGAGTTTGTCTCTGGGAAAGAGAGTTGGGTTGGAAAGCCCTGGTACTTTAGTGGACCATGTTTCATATACAAATATTAAATAAGTGCCACTGCATATTGCCTCTGAGCAGCTAATTTAGAAATCCCTTTCCTATTCAGTTCCTGTTAGCTGGTTATAAAATCAGTTAATATTTCAGATTTTGTCATTTTCATTTCTCCATGAGTGTACTAATTGCTGAAAAACAATACATTATCATCTCACTTCCACGTTTCCTAAGTTTATGAGTTTCTATTTTTTAATTGTTGATTTGAGAGCTTAGTCACTTGTGTTCCCATAGTGGTTTTGCATACCACCTTCCTTGCTTATAATAGACATGTGCAGGTTTCTGAAAATTAAAAAAAAAATGAGACATTAGTAACATAGAAGTGCATTTTATTTTTTATACATAACTCCCTTAGTAATTTAAATTATATGGAGAGTTGTATGTGCTCAGGTGTGCATAAAATATGATCAGCAAGTAGGTTATGAGGAAGTAATTCTTTATACGCGGTGAATTATAGCAAAGAAATTATGCATTGTAGAATTTAGAGCAAGAACCTTTATCCATCAAGATATCTTGTCAGACAATGACCTCAGCTGAATATTATCATTACTCATATATATATATATATATATATATATATATATATATATATATATATATATATATATATATATATGTATGTATGTATGTATGTATGTATGTATGTATGTATGTATGTATGTATGTATGTATATATGTATATATGTATATATGTATATATGTATATATGTATATATGTATACATGTATATATGTATATATGTATATATGTATATATGTATATATGTATATATGTATATATGTATATATGTATATATGTATATATGTATATATGTATATATGTATATATGTATATATGTATATATGTATATATGTATATATTTATATATGTATATATGTATATATTTATATATGTATGTACACACATACACACAAACACACACACATACACACACACACATATATATATATATATATATATATATAGCCACGTTTTCATAAGTTCCATATATCAGTTTATATATCTTTGTTTCTTATTGTTGTGTCTCTGTGTGTGCCTATTTGTATAAGCATGTGTGTTTGGAGTGGTGTGTGCACAAGTGTAATTCATTCATAATGTCCAAATAATTTTTCCTCAGTATCTAAAGTCTGGCCTAATAAAAAACAAATAAAAAATGGAGTTCATGTAGGGGTCTCTGCTGATGTTGTGTGTTGTAGAACTTAAAAGCCTAAATAGTAAATTGTGTTTTTTTTTAAAGAATTCACCTTGTTATGTATCTTCTTAATTTTTTTCACTGTCATAGTGTTGTAAGTACACCAGTGCATTGTATTTAGCAGGAATGACTTTACAACTGAGTCATAATCAAGGTTATGGACACAATTTGTTTTCCAGTGTTACAGGGAAGCATCGATGATTTTACTCACCTGAAAATTTTGCCACCAAAAAATAATTGAGAATGATGGACAGAGTACTTTCAAGACTGGAAATTTTCAGGTATCAGGAAAACAATTGGAGAAACACTCAGATCACATTCTGTACTATCATTTTAGAATGGCAAGATATGATACTCTTCCAACCATGTACATATGTCAGTAGTGGAATTCATTTGAGGCTACCCATCTGGAAGCATGTACTTATTCATCAGACACTATGTTGAAGAGACAGTTGTGAGTAAGTCATATCCAGAGCCACACACCTTCCACTACAGTGATGGCAAAGGAGACAAAAACAACCTAATATTACCTTGGGTTTGTGACCTAAAGCATATGTCACCTAGTTTGCAATTTAGATAAAATTTTCCATTTCTTTGTCAGAGTTATCTTAAGCATGAGTTAAGATGTGACCATAGAGAAATCAAAGCCTCTGTAATGAGATGTTGTTCCTACAATACACTTCCACATTTAATGTCACATTATCCTTGACAGGATACATGAGTCACAGGATGATTACTCAACTAAATGGTTTGAATAGAACATCCTACCTCTCAAAAATTATAGGTACGTGCATGATATGTTATTAAAATATCTTCATTGGTCCGCAGATGCAAATTAATCATCAGGATATATTTCCCAATAATATGGATATGTACACAATCCTAAGATTGGAGAATACTTGTGAAAATGAAAAGAATTTAACAATCACCATGAAGGGTATTGTAAATTATTTTAAGCTTCAAGCAAAAGGGTGCAGATGATCAGATAGTTAGTACAAAGATTAAATGATTCCAGACCAACCTTCCTTTTCTATCGCTGTTCTTTGGGTCTGATTGTTGTTGGTCTACTTTTGTTGGTCCATATACAGTAGAATGACATTCCTCTAATGGTGTAGCTTCAGGGCCTGATCCTTCCTCTTATTTCTCCACTTAAGTATCATCACTTTCTTGTTCAGCTAATCTGCTGAATCAGGAGTGGATTGTGGATATGGCTAGAAACAGGTTCTTCACAATAATGCCTTCCAAGCTCTCACTCTCTTTATTGATTCAAAACTTCATTAATCCCAACAAGCCCCAAGAGTCAATGAACACTGAGGTACTGTCCCAAAAGAATCTTGACAGCTGATTATTCAAGAACATAAGTAAATATCATCCAACATAGGGAGAAATAAGAAATCAGAAATCACCTGTGCAATAAGGGATCAAATTGGAATACATTTCGAAAAAAAAAAAAAAGAGAGAGAGAGAAAAAGGAATCTCCATTTTTTTAACTTACTGCCCATGGTCATACATATGTATTAAACAGTACAATTCAAATAACAGCAAAGTAGGACAGTGGATCCAAAAAGTTGTGTATATTTTGTTCGATAACAATCTACAACCTAATTCGTTTTACAAAGAAATAGAGCTTCTCATTAAATGAAAAAAATATATATCGTGTTGTGTATTATATAGAAGGTTTACCTGTCTATAAAAGTATATACCTTTTTTCCTATTGTAACAATATACTTTAAAAATGAACCAAGGTAATGTAATATTCACCTTTTGTATTATTATATTAAGATTGTTATTAAAAGTAATTTTATGGCTATAAAATGTTTAAGAATACATTCCTCATTGCGGCAGTGGTGGGACATGCATTAATCCCAACATTTAGGAGACAGAATGTATAATTGGCTGAATGTGAGGAATGCTCTTTGTACAATTGCTGTTTTTAATTTTTTTTCTATCTTTCCAGAAGAGTGGGGGAACTCTCCCAATTAAGCTGGAGAGTTGAGAACATGCAGCGACTGAGGTACCTACCATGGAAATACGTGGCCAAAAGCCCCTGACACACATATACCCGAAGTCTGCACGGTCTTGCCTCAGTTGGAGAAGATGTGCCAGATTGTCGAGGAACTTGAGACTCAAAGATGGGGGAGGGTGCCAGGTGTGAGGGGAATAGGTGAGCAGCCTCTTGGAGGCAAAAGGGAGGAAGAATATGATGAAAATCTATGGGAGTCAGGAATAAGAGGGAGGGCAAAGTCTAGAATGTAAATAAATAAAATGATTTTTTAAAAATCCAAAGCTATCAGAATGCCTAATATCAAAATTTCACCTAATAGCACTTGCTGCCAATGATGTAGAGAAAGAGGAACACTCACCCAGTGCTGATAGGTTTGCAACCTGAGATAACCACATGGGAAACCAATCTGGAACTTCCTCATTAAATGGGAAAGATTTCTCCAAGAAGACAAATGTATACCATTATTGGGTATGTGTGCCCAAGTTGACCCACCATCAAACAGGAAAACAAGTAGATTTATGGTCACAATGACCACATTTGTGATTGTAGAACCTGGAAATAAGCCAGATGTTCCACAAAGAAAGAATGAAGACAGAAAATGTTCATTTACAACATGGAATATCAGTAAGGTATAAAGATTGAAGATATCATGGAGTGTTGCAGGCACGTGGATGTAAATAGGAAAAAATATCCTCAGGGAAGTTACTCCAACCCAAAAAAGACATGCATGGAATGTACTCAGTAATATATATTATTAGTCGAAAAAGTACTGAAAACCTACAAAACCCACAGGATTCAAGAAGTTTAACAAGCTTAATACACAAATGACAATGCCTAAATCAACCTGGGACTGAAAGAAAGACCCATGTGTTTGAAGTGCAATATGTGGGAGGGAAGGAATATAGTGAAAGAGGAGACAGAGAGAGGAAAGGGAAAACTTGATGAGATAATGGAAAGGGAATTGGATTGATGTTTTGAGCAGCAACAGCAGACAGAATGGGCACAGGCAACATGGGAAGTTAAAGTGGGGAGCCTCCAGAATGCACATGACATCTCAGATGTGAGAGATGCTCTGGACTGACATGGAAAGATATTGTTGAAATGCTCATAGTGGGGAGGGCGAACATGTAGAGTAAACCACCAGCAGAAAGAAAGGAGAACAAGTGTAGGAATGGAGTTGCAATTCTACTGTCAAGCTCTGACCCAGAAATGTTATTGTTTGCAAGAACTGCAGGGATACAAATGGAAAAGTAATGAGACAAACAATGTCAAGTGACAGGCCCAAATTGGTTTCCAGTATCAGTGGAGTCTGGAGCCTGACACACTTTTCTGATGCTGTTTTGTGCTTGTAGACCTATAATGCTTGCTCTTTGAGAGGTCCAACAAACAGCAAAAAGTTAGATGAAGATACTAGCACACAAGAATTGGAGACAATCTGGGCAACCATATGATTGAATAAGGAAAATATGGGAAAAGATGAGGAGGAGGGACAGTCCCATGGGATGATCAGCAGTCTCAATTGACCTAAATCTACAAGATGTTTCAGAAACTAAGCCACCAACCAGTCAGCAGCAGTGCCTACTCATGTCACAGTGTGAGAAAATGTGCCGAACCAGTGAAACCCATGAGGATAAAGGCTGTTGGTATGTCTGCAGAGCTGAGAGTAATGCATGAGGTCATTCGTCTGGAGACTGTGGAGACAGGGCCTTTAAGAGTTGGGGAGTAATCAGGGGGCTGATTGGGAAGAAGGTAATATCTGAACTATAAATAGTAATTTTTAAAAAAGTAGTTCAGAACAAGTTCTCTTATACAAACTGATGCAAAACTACCGAATAAAATGCTCAAAAACTGAATTAAAAACACATCAAAATCATCATCCAACATATTTATGTATCTTCATCTCAGGGATGTAGGGATGTTTAAATAAACAAAAAAATCCTTTGAAAACAACGTACAAACAAATCAGATGACCAATTCTTGATACTGAAAACAGTGTGACAAAATTTAATACCACTTACTGCCCAAAGTATTTTATAAATGAGGGATAGAAGTTTCAGAAATAAAGATAATTAAGGCAGTATATAGCAAGGCAGTAGACAAAATTGAGCAAAGTACAGAGAATATAAAAAACAAATTCATCCAAAATGAGGCGCAAGGCAAGACTGCAAATTCTATCACTTTCATAAACAGCTTGAGGTTGTGTCCTGAGCATGAAACTAACTAAATAAGATCCCTGGAATACACATTAAAAAGAAGAAATAAAAGAATTTCAACTTGCAAATGATAACATCATATAAATGATTGATGCATTCATTTTAGGAAAGAATATCTGAATCTGATAAAAAATTTATCAAAGTGCAATTTAGACACAATGGAGTCGTAAAAGTAGACTATGTAACTGATTAAGGAATTTGTTCTGTTTCATAATACAAATTAAATACATTCTGAGAAATAAATCAGAGAAACAACACACTTAACAATAGCTAAAAATAATTTCAATATATATTGGACAGAGTTAAAACAAGCAAGTGTAAGATCTGTAGGAAAAGAAATATAACTTCCTGAAGAAAAAAACAAAAACTACCAAATATGTAAATGAAAATTAGGATTAACATTGTGAATTTTGATATTTTCCTAAAGTAATCTACAGATGTAAGTAAAGTTCCATCAAAATTCAACACATTATTTTTTAGTTGATAATATTGAAGTTTTATTTTCAAAAAACACAGATAAATGAATAGGCATACAAATACTTTTAGGATATAATTGATAATTGATGTGGCAACCTTTTCTGATAAAACTGAAGATTTTCATATAACACACGTCTCACAGAAATGAGGATTACATTGGATAATTTATATTTTTTTTTTTTTGGAAAAACACTCTGATACAAATCTAGGCATACAAATGCATTTAGAATATAATGAAAAATGAAGCGGAGATATTTCCTGAAAAAAATGAAGATTTTCCTACTACATATTTATGATAAAATTGAGGATTACATAGTGTTTTTGATAAAATTGAAGGTTTATGCAGAAAAATTCTAGGCAAACAAATGCATTAAATATATATTTAAAATATAATTTAAAAATATGCATAGATATTTTGGAATATAATGAAGATTCTCATCTATTCTGTGTGTGAAATTTGAGTTTGACAAAGAATAGTTGATAATATTGCAGTTTAGTTTTGAAAATACTCATAAATAATAGGCATGCACATACTTTTATGATATAATTGATAAATGAAGTAGTAACATTTTTTAATAAAACTGAAGATTTTCATATCACATTGGTAACACAAAATTGATTTTGCATAGGATAATATAGGAACTTTGCATGGGATTGCATAGGATAATTTTAGGAAAGGATAAAGTTGGAAAGTTTTGTATGCCTAGTGTGTGTCTGTCTGTCTGTCTATATATCTATGTATCTATCTATATATGTATCTATGTATCTATGTATCTATGTATCTATGTATCTTTCAATCTATCTATCTATCTATCTATCTATCTATCTATCTATCTATCTATCTATCTATCTATCTATCTATCTATCTATCTATCTGTCTATCCTTATGTCTATATATATATATATATATATATATATAAATATATATATATATATATATACATATACATATACATATCTGTATATATTTGATATATTTTTTATTTACATTTCAAATGATTTCCCCTATTCTAGCCCCCCCCAATCCCCAAAAGTCCCATAAACCCCCTTTTCTCCCCCTGTCCTCCCACCCACCCCTTCCCAACTCCCCGTTCTGGTTTTGCCAAACACTGCTTCACTGAGTCTTTCCAGAACAAGGGGCGACTCCTCCATTCTTCTCGTAACTCATTTGATGTGTGGATTATGTTTAGGGTATTCCAGTTTTCAAGTTTAATATCCACTTATTAGTGAGTGCATACCATGATTCATCTTTTGAATCTGGGTTACCTCACTTAGTATGATGTTCTCTAGCTCCATCCATTTGCCTAAGAATTTCATGAATTCATTATTTCTAATGGCTGAATAGTACTCCATTGTGTAGATATACCACATTTTTTGCATACACTCTTCTGTTGAGGGATACCTGGATACTTTCCAGCATCTAGCAATTATAAATAGGGCGGCTATGAATATATTAGAGCTTCCTTATTACATAGTGGTTAATCCTCTGGGTATATGCCCAGGAGTGGTATAGCAGGATCTTCTGGAAGTGAGGTGCCCAGTTTTCAGAGGAACCGCCAGACTGCTTTCCAGATTGGTTGTACCAATTTGCAAACCCACCAGCAGTGGAGGATTAGTCCTCTTTCTCCACATCCTCGCCAACAACTGCTGTCTCCTGAATTTTTGATCTTACCATTCTGACTGGTGTAAGGTGAAATCTAAGGGTTGTTTTGATTTGCATTTCCCTAATGACTAATGAAGTTGAGCCTTTTTTTAAGGTGTTTCTCCGCCATCCGAAGTTCTTCAGGTGAGAATTCTTTGTTTAACTCCTTACCCCATTTTTTAATAGGGTTGTTTGGTTTTCTGGAGTCTAACTTCTTGAGTTCTTTATATATATTGGATATTAGCCCTCTATCTGATGTAGGATTCGTGAAGATCTTTTCCCAATTTGTTGGGTACCGATTTGTCCTTTTGATGGTGTCCTTTGCCGTACAGAAACTTTGTAATTTTATGAGGTCCCATTAGTCAATTCTTGATCTTAGAGCATATGCTATTGGTGTTCTGTTCAGAAACTTTCTCCCTATAACGATGTCCTCAAGGGTCTTTCCCAGTTTCTTTTCTATTAGCGTCAGAGTGTCCGGCTTTATGTGGAGGTCCTTAATCCACTTGGGGTTGAGCTTAGTATAAGGAGACAAGGATGGAACGATTCGCATTCTTCTGCATGCTGACCTCCAGTTGAACCAGCACCATTTATTGAAGAGGCTATCTTTTTTTCCATTGGATGTTTTCAGCCCCTTTGTTGAGGATCAAGTGGCCATAGGTGTGTGGGTACATTTCTGGATCTTCAATCCTGTTCCATTGATCTGCCTGCCGGTCACTGTACCAATACCATGCAGTTTTTAATACAATTGCTCTGTCTTATTGCTTGAGGTCATGGATACTGATTCTTCCCGAAGTTCTTTTGTTGCTGATAATAGTTTTAGCTAACCTGTGTTTTTTGTTATTCCAGATGAATTTGAGAATTGCTTTTTCTAACTCTGTGAAGAACTGAGTTGGGATTTTGATGGGTATTGCATTGATTCTGTATATTGCTTTTGGCAAAATGGCCATTTTAACTATATTGATCCTGCCGATCCATGAGCATGGGAGGTTTTCTCATTTTTTTGAGGGCTTCTTCCATTTCCTTCTTCAGATTCTTGAAGTTTTTGTCATAAAGATCTTTCACATGTTTAGTAAGAGTCACCCCAAGGTACTTTATACTGTTTGTGGCTATTGTGAAGGTGGTCATTTCTGTATTTTCTTTCTCAGCCTGCTTATCCTTTGAGTATAGGAAGGCCACTGATATGCTTGAGTTGATTTTATAACCTGCTACATTGCTGAAGATGTTTATCAGCTGTCGGAGTTCTCTAATGGAGTTTTTTGGGTCACATAGGTAGACTATCATGTCATCTGCAAATAATGATAGTTTGACTTCTTCCTTTCCAATTTGTATCCCTTTGACCTCCTTATGTTGTCTATTTGCCCGAGCTAGTACCTCAGGTACAATATTAAAAAGATAAGGAAAAAGGGGGCAGCCCTGTCTAGTCCCTGATTTTAGTGGGGTTGCTTCAAATTTCTCTCCATTTAGTTTGATGCTGGCTACCAGTTTGCTAAATATTGCTTTAACGATGTTTAGGTATGGGCCTTGAATTCCTATTCATCCAAGACTTTAAGCATGAAAGAATGCTTAATTTTGTCAAATGCTTTTTCAGCATCCATTGAAATGACTATGTGTTTTTTTTGTTTGTTTATGTAGTGGAATGCATTGATGGATTTCTGTATATTGAACCAAGCCTGCATCCCTGGGATAAAGCCTAATTGATCATGTTGGATGATCGTTTTGATGTGTTCTTGGTTTCGGTTGTCAAGAATTTTATTGAGTATTTTTGCATCGATGTTCATAAGGGAGATTGGTCTGAAGTTTTCTTTCTTTGTTGGATCTTTGTGTGGTTTTGGGATCAGCATAATTGTGGCTTCATAGAAGGAATTGGGTAGGGTTCCTTCTGTTTCTATTTTGTGGAATAGTTTGAAGAGTGTTGGTGTTAGGTCTTCTTTGAAGGTCTCATAGAATTCTGCACTGAAACCATCTGGTCCTGTGCTTTTTTTTTTTTTTTTTTTTTTTTGGTTGGAAGACTTTCTATGACCCCTTCTATTTCTTTAGGGGTTATGGGACTGTTTAGATGATCATTTAGGTCCTGATTTAATTTGGGTATTTTGTATCTGTCTAGGAAATTGTGCATTTCCTCCAGATTCTCCAGTTGTGTTGAGTATAGGCTTTTGTAGTAGGATCTGATGAAATTTTTTGTTTGATTTCTTCAGTTTCTGTTGTAATATCTCCCTTTTCAGTTCTAAGTTTGTTAATTTGGATACTTTCTCTGTTCCCTTTGGTTAGTCTGGCTAAGGGTTTATCTATCTTGTTGATTTTCTCAAAGAACCAGCTCCTGGACTCGTTGATTCTTTCTATGATTCTCTTTGTTTCCACTTGATGGATTTCAGCCCTGAGTTTGATGATTTCCTGTCTTCTACTCCTCCTGGGTGAAATAGCTTCTTGTTGTTCCAGGTCTTTCAGGTGTGTCATTAAGCTGCTGATATATGCTCTCTCCATTTTCTTTTTGGAGGCACTCAGGGCTATGAGTTTTCCTCTTAGCACTGCTTTCATTGTGTCCCAAAGATTTTGGTATGTTGTGCCTTCATTTCCATTAAATTCTAAAAAGTCTCTGATTTCTTTCTTTATTTCTTCTTTGGCCAAGGTGTCATTGAGTAGAGTATTATTCATCCTCCATGTATATGTGGGCTCTCTTTTGTTTTTGTTGCTATTGAAAACCAATCTTACACCATAGTGATCTGGATAGGTGGCATGGGATTAGTTCGATCGTCTTATATTTGTTGAGGTCTGCCTTGTGACCAATTAAATGGTCAATTTTGGAGAAGGTATCATGAGGTGCTGGGACAAAGGTATGTTCTTTTGATTTAGGGTAAAATGTTCTATAGATATCAGTCAAATCCAATTGGTCCAAAGCTTCAATTAGTTTTACTGTGTCCCTGTTTAGTTTCTGTTTTCCTGATCGGTCCTTTGAGAAGAGTGGAGTGTTGAAGTCTCCACAGTTATTGTGTTAGGTGCAATGTGTGCCTTGAGCTTTAGTTAAGTTTATTTTACAAATGAGGGTGTCCTTGCATTTGGCGCATAGATGTTCAGAATTGAAAGTTCTTCTTGGTGGATTTTTCCTTTGACCAGCAAGAAGTGTTCCTCAGTGTCTCTTTTGATGACTTTAGGTTGAAAGTCAATTTTATCTGATATTAGAATGGCTACTCCGGCTCATTTCCCGAGACCATTGGCTTGTAAAGTTGTCTTCCAGCCTTTTACTCAAAGTAGTTTTTTTCTTTGACATTTAGGTGTGTTTCCTGTATGCAGCAAAATGTAGGATCTTGTTTTCTTATCCAGTCTGTTAGTCTATGTCTTTTTATTGGGGAATTGAGTCCATTGATGTTAAGAGATATTAAGGAATAGAGATTATTACTTCCTATCATTTTTGATGTTATTTTTATATTTGAGTGATTATCATCTTTTGGGTTTGATGAAGGAAGGTTACTGTCTTACTTTTTCCAGGGGGTAGTTTCCCTCCTAGTATTGGAGTTTTCCTCCTATTATTCTTTGTAGAGCTGGGTTTGTGGAAAGATATTGTGTAAATTTGGTTTTGTCGTGGAATGTCTTCGTTTCTCCATCTATTGTGATTGAGAGTTTTGCTGGGTATAGTAGTCTTGGATGACATTTGTGTTCTCTTAGAGTCTGCATGAGATCTGCCCAGGATCTTCTAGCTTTCATGGTCTCTGGTGAGAAGTCTGGTGTGATTCTGATAGGTCTTCCTTTACATGTTACTTGGCCTTTTTCTCTTGCTGCCTTTAATATTCTTTCTTTGTTTATTGTATTTTGGGTTTTAATTATTATGTGGCGAGAGGTATTTCTGCTCAGGTCCAGTCTGTTTGGAGTTCTGTAGGCTTCTTGTATATTCATAGGCATCACTCTCTTTAAGTTAGGAAAGTTTTCTTCCATAATTTTGTTAAAGATATTTGCTGGCCCTTTCAGTTGTAAATCTTCACTCTCATCTATACCTATAATCCTTAGTTTTGGTCTTCTCACTGTATCCTGGATTTCCTGGATGTTTTGGGATACAAGCTTTTTGCATTTAGCATTTTCTTTGACTGTTGAGTCAATGGTTTCTATGGTATCTTCGGCATCTGAAATTCTCTCTTCCATCTCTTGTATTCTGTTGTTTATATTTGCATCTATGGCCCCTGATTTCTTCTCAAGGTTTTCTATCTCCAAAGTTGTCTCCCTTTGCGATTTCTTAGTTGTTTCTACTTCTGTTTTTAGATACAGGATGTTTTTTCTCAGTTCCATCATTTGTTTGTTTGTGTTTTCCTGTAATTCTTTAAGAGATTTTTGTGTTACCTTTTTCATGACTTCTGCCTCTTGACTCAAGTTCTCCTTCATTTCTTTAATTTTTATTTATTTATTTATTTATTTATTTATTTATTTATTTATTTATTTTATTTATTTTATTTTTTTTTGCCTTTCTTCTTTATTGGCTTCTATCTCTTGAGCCTTATTCTCCTGCATTTCTTTAAGTGATTTTTATGTTTCCATTATATGGGTTTCTAGCTAATTCATATTCCCCTGTATTTCTTTAAGAGATTCATTTATGTCCTTTTTGTGTTCTTCTAGCAGCATCATGATCAGTGATTTTAAATCTAAATCTTGTTTCTCTGGTGTGTTGGTAAAACCATGACTTGTTAATGTTAGAGAGTTTGGTTCAGATGCTGCCATATTGCCTAGATTTCTGTTAGTAGTGTTTCTGCGTTTGCCCTTTACCATCTTGTTCTCTGGATTTCGTTGGTCTTGTCCATGGCTGGTGTTTGGGCCTCCTGAGGGGCTCTGTGTCTATTTTTGCAACACTATATGGCTGGGCTTCCCCTGTAGCAGATTGCTGCTGTGCTGTCCTCCTCTTGGATGCCCTTGGAGGTCTAGTCTTCTTTGCCCTAGATTGTGTCTGTGGACCAGATGGAGCCCATGTGCAACCGCAGGGAGCGCCGATGGTATATGCTGCCAGGACCTCCCCTGTGTGCTAATCACTCCGCTGGGCAGCCAATCCCCCAACTGGGCTGGCGCACACATGGTTAGCCTGGCCGCCCAGGCTCTGGATCCAGGCAAAAGCCTGGGAGGCCAAGGTTCGATCAAAGTTCCCCTCGGGCTATGATTGTCAACTGGGTCAGCCAGGTGGCCAGGATGGCGGGCATGCGTGCTTGTGCTCCCCGAAAGCGCTGGGAGAGTCTGCTGTGCTAACAACCTCCTGGGCAGGTTGACACACAGATGGCCCACCAAGCCGCCCAGTTCTTGGGGTCAGTCCAGGGCCTGTTGAGGCCTAGAGCCCCACTTTGTTAGCCTCAGGCTATGCCTGTTAGCTGGCTCTGCCCGCCAGAGCTCTCTGGTGTCCTGTTCGCAAAATGGCGGTACTCGCACTAGCCCGGGAAAGAAAAAACCTCCTGGCTGGGTTGGCACCCCAATGGCCCCCGAACAACCCAGGGCCTGGGTGCAGGCCAATGCCCGTCGGGCTCAGACCCCCACGGTGTTGGCCTTGGGTTATGTTTGTGTACCTCAGTCTGTCCGATATCTCTGGAGTCTGAAACCAAGATGGAGGTGAGCCATTCCTGACTGGCAGGAGGCTGAGTTCTGAAGTGGCTTCCTTGCAGCGAAAGGCGCTGCAAATCCGCAGTGGTCAGTGGTCGTGGGCGCAGGGACTAACTGGACCCTGTGTCGCCTTGGTTCCACTGCTGATGGCCTTTCAGCTGGACCACCCACTGCTGCACTGCAGACACTTCCGCCACCGCCACCGATCTCTCCAAGAGTGAACCTTTACATTATTTTATAAACATATTTTTTATAAACCTTAAAATTATAATACTCAACATCAAATGGACACAAATTTAGGATCGCTAAAAGAATGCAAAATCATCAAAGAACTTTGTGAGAAATTGCCATCACTTACCTCTAGCAGTTCTACTATAAAATAATAATAAATGCCTCACTTGTACAGAAACATACTGGTTAATAAATGGAATTGAAAAAAAGATCCCCGAGACAGTCTTTTCAACAAATGGTGCTGGTTCAATTGGTGGTCAGCATGCAGAAGAATGTGAATCGATCCATTCTTATCTCCTTGTACTAAGTTCAGCTCCAAATGGATCAAGGACCTCCACATAAAACCTGACACACTGAAACTAATCGAAAAGAAACTGGGGAAGACCCAGGAGGACATGGGCACAGGGGAAGAGTTCCTGAATAGAACACCAATAGCTTATGCTCTAAGATCAAGAATTGACAAATGGGACCTCATAAAACTATGAAGTTTCTGTAAGGCAAAGAACACTGTCAAAAGGACAAAACATCAAACAACAGATTGGGAAAGCAACTTCACCAAGTCTAAATCTGACAGAGAGCTAATATCTAATATCTACAAAGAACATAAAAAAGTAGAACCCAGAGAACCAAATAACCCCACTTAAAAGTGGGGTACAGAACTAAACAAAGATTTTTCACATGAAGAACCTCGGAGACCCGAGAAACACATTAAGAAATGTTCAACATCATTAATCATTAGGGAAATGCAAATCAAAACAACCCTGAGGTTTCACCTCACACCAGTCAGAATGTCTAAGGTCAAAAAACTCAGGAGACAGCAGGTGTAGGCTAGGATGTGGAGAAAGAGGAACACTCCTCCACTGCTGGTGGGATTGCAAGATGGTGCAACCACTTTGGAAATCAGTCTGGCGGTTCCTCAGAAAACTGGGCATGTCACTTCCTGAGGACCCTGTTATACCACTCCTGGGCATATATCCAGAGGATTCTTCAGCATGAAATAAGGACACATGCTCCACTAGGTTCATAGCAGCCCTATTTGTAGTAGCCATAAACAGGAAAGAAACTAGGTATACTTTAATGGCTGAGGGTTTTCTATCTTGCTGATTTAATCAAAGAATCTGCTCATAGTTTTGTTGGATTCTTGTCTAGTTATTTCTCCTTTTATTTGGTTGGCTTCAGCCTTGGGTTGAAAGATTTCCTTCCTTCTACTCTTCTTTTGTATATTAGTTTCTGTTTTAAATCTTTCTGGTATATGGTTAAGCTTATAATATGTGCTCTCTCCAGCTTCTTCTTGGAGGCACTCAGAGCTATGAATTTTGGTCTTAGCACTGCTTTCTTTGTGTCACATAATTTTGGGTATGTTGAGCCTCTATTTTAATTAAATTCACAAAAGTCTTTGATTTCTATCCTTATTTCCCTCTTGAACAATGTCTCATTAAGTAGAGCATTGTTTAGCTTACAGGTGTATTTTGTTTTCAATTGTTTTTTGTTGCTATTTAAGATCACCCTTATTCCATAGTGTTATGATAGAATGCATGGAATTATTTCAAACAACTTATATCTTTTGAGGTCTGTTTTTTGACCAGTTATTTTGTCTATTTTTGAGAAGGTATCATGGTGTGCTGAGAAGATGTTATATTCTTTTATTTAGGATGAAATGTTCTATAGATATCTATTAAATCCCTTTGGTAAAACAGACACACACACACACACACACACACAAAAAAAAAACAAAAAAAAAAAACAAAAACAAAAAAACTGCTGTTATTTTCACTGTGCTTCTGTAGTTTATGTTTCAGTGACCTGTCCATTAAGGAGAGTCTGTTGTTGAAGTCAGGCACAATTACTGCCTGAGGTGCAATGCATGCTTTGACCTCCAGTAAAGTTTCTTTCATGAATGATAATGCCTTTGCATTTGGAGCACAGATGTTCAGAATTGAAAGTTCTTCATGCTGTGATTTTTCTTTGATATTTACAAAGAAGCCCTCCATGCCTTTTTTTATGACTTTTGTTTACCAGTCTATTTTACTGTTACATGGAATGCATAATCCATCATGATTCTGGGGACTACTTGTTTGGAAAATTAATTACCAACCATAAACTCTGTTTTAGACTTTGTCTTTGACACTGAGATGCAGTCCTTAAATGCTGCATAATGTTGTGTCCTGCTTACATATTCAGTCTGTTAGTCTGTATCTTTTATTGGAGAATAGAGCATTACGGCTGTGAGATATGAAGGAACAGTGATTGTTGCTTGCTGTTATTTTTGATAAAATTTTTATATTTGTGTAATTATATTCTTCTTTTGGGTTTGTTAATAGAAGCTTAATTTATTGCTTTGTAGAGTATGTGGTATCCCTCTTTTGGTTGATGTTTTCCAATGATTATGCTCTGAAGTGTTTGATTTGTGGATAAATGTTTATTATTTATTTTTATTTTTATTTTTATAGGATGCTTCACTGAGCCACTGACAAACACTTCACACTTATACCATCAGTCCAGGTCAGTAGTTTCAGCTTAGCAAATAATTAGCTGTTTTAACCTTAGCTATCATAGACGTCTAGGAAGTAGCAACATACAAATTAGCAGGAGGAATTTGGAGGCACGCCAAGACAAATTTTCAGCTGTGACTCTTTCTGCAAATGGAAGATCAGTGAAGATATGTTCCAAAGATTCTTTGCAAAGCTAGCAATATAAGGAACCCTATCTAAGATTTAGTGAGTATCCATTGAAAATATATTCTCCTTCAAAATATCACTGGTCTGGAACAGGTTTTGCCTTATCATATGTCTTGCCTCACATTGTGATCCTGACTGAAATGAGATTGTTGAAAATAACCCACAATTTGCAATAGCAGAAATAATTGGGACTTACACCTGGAGAATATTTTGCTATATTTTTCAACATTTTATTACCCAAAGAGATTTAAACTATTCAATGATAGGTAGAGATTTCAAGAATGTCATTAGCAAAAATCTTTCTTCCTGTTCTTTATTTAGCATAAGTAAATTATTTCTCATTTGTTTCTTCATTTGTTTCCCCCATCAAAACTTTTTACACAACCGAATTTCTAAAGTATTCTCATTTTTCCACTTCAGATTTTCAAAATTAACATGCTCAATAGTACCACTTTTTTTATTCGATACAATTTATTTGCATTTCAAATGATTTCCCCTTTTCTGGCACCCCACTCCCCGAAAGTCCTGTAAGCCCCCTTCACATCCCCTGTCCTCCCACCCACCCCTTCCCACTTCCCCGTTCTGGTTTTGCCGAATACTGTTTCACTGAGTCTTTCCAGAACCAGGGGCCACTTTTACTAATCCTTTTTCTTCATTGTCATTTTCTTCTTCACAGAGTTATTTTGAAAGATTAGAAGAGAAACAAAATAAACTATATGACTGGACACATGATCATTTGTGCAACTTACATTTATTCAAAACACCCAGTGATATTATTTAAATTAATTTTTCAAAGGGCTATAAATAATATATTTTATCAAAGTTTATACATAGTTAAGAAAAATTGAAGAGTACATTCCTTTTCATTTTCTAAAATTAAATAATGCTGTACATGAAATATTACCAAAGAAATAATATGTTTTGCAGATTTATGAGGAATTTCAATATGCTAGTGATTACAAAATAAATATGATAAAATTCAAAAAATATACTTCTTTACTACCAATGAAATTTATTATATAGTATAAATATGTTATTTGTAAATAAGAACCAGAATTTTATGAAATTTCTGGAAAAAAGTTGAGATTTTCACACCTTCACATTTACTACGAAGTCAATCAGAAACAGACCTGTCTCTACAATATAAATATTTCACAGCATATTCGTGATGTGGCCAAATGATTTTTAAAAGAAAATTCTAAATAGTATATGTCTGCTATTTGTCTAGATTTCAACATTTGAATTCGTATTCTGGACAAGGATTATTCTATAGTTGTATCGATTCAGAAATGAAAATACACAGAAGGATTTCTTTCTTTTTTTTTTTTTTGAGACCATTAATCATTGAGAGTGTTCTTTTCTCATCCTCTTAGTTTGACTGCTTCTAGTACATCCTGAAAATATTAGTGATGAAATATATTTGACATTTTGTTCATTATAATTAAAGATACCTGTAGTATATGTGGAAAAGTATGTTGCAATTGCTTGTAGTATATACACAAGTAAAAATAATTTAGCTCAGCATTTTTGATGTATGTATATTCCTTTATAATGCAAAGAATACATGTCCTTTACATACTTTATTTATTTTTAAATTTGAGGTTAATTTTAGATGTGAATTGGGTCTTGGGAATTCCAAGCTCCTGCGCTAATATCCTTTAGTCAGTGAGTGTTTTTTTTTTTTTTTTTTTTTTTTTTTTTTTTTTTTTTGTGATTGGGTTACCACACTCAGGATTGTATTTTCCATTTTTATCCAATTGCTGGAAAATTTCAAGAATTCATTCTTTTAAATAGCTGAATGGTGCTCCATTGTTAATAGATATATTTGCAATAGTTTCTGTATCCTTTCCTCTGTTGGGGGACTTCTGTGTTCTTTCCACCTTCTAGCTATTATAGACTCGACTGTTATGAACATACTGGAACATATGTCCTTATTACATGCTGGGGAATCTTCCAGTTATAGGCCAGAACTGGTATAGCAGCGTCCTCTGCTAGAATCATGTCCAAGTTTTTGATGAATTTTCAGACTGATTTTTCAGTTATTGTAGCAATTTGAGACCTACAAGCAGTTGAGAAGTATTCCTCTTTTTCACATCTTAGTCAGCAACTCTTATCTACTGGATTTTTGATGTTAGTCATTCTGAATTGTGGGAGGTGAAATTTCAAGGCTGTTTTGATTTGCATTTCCCTGATGACAAAGATTGTTGAACATTTCTTTGGCTGCTTCTCACCCATTCTATATCCATCAGGTGAAAGTTCTTTTGTTAGCTCTGTAACCTGTTTTAAATAAGGATATTTCGCTCTCTGGAGTCTTATATCCTGGATATTTCCTTTTGTCTGTAATATGGTTGGTAAAGGGCTTTTCCCAATTTCTTGGTTTGCATTTAGTCACATTGACAAGGCCCTTTGCTTTACAGTATCTTTCTATTGTATGAGGGGTCATTTCTCAATTCTTGATCTAAAAGAATAAATCGTTGGTGTTCTGTTTAGGAAAATCCCCCCTCCCCCGTGACCATGACTAGGCTCTTTCCTAGTTTATTTTCTATTAGTTTAAATATGTCTGGTTTTATGTGGAAGCTCATGATCCACATGGACTTGAGTTCGGTACAAGAAGATAATAGATCTATTTACATTTTTCTGGATACTGACCTGCACTTGAACTAGCACAGTTTGTTGAAAAGGCTATCTTTTATCCACTGCAAGGGTTTTGCTCATTGTCAAATATAAAGTTACCATAGGTGTGTGGGTTCATTGCTTGTTCATCAGTTCTGTTCCATTGCTCTACCTACATGTCACTGTACTATTACAATTCTGTATTCAACACTATCACTTTTTAGTATCACCTAAGTTCAGGATACTGATTCCCCTGGAAGTACTTTTACTGATGAAAATGGTTTGATCTGTACTGGAATTTTTGTTATACCAGTGGAATTTAAGAATTGCTTTTCTAACTTTCGAAGAATTTAGATATGAATTTAATTGGGATTGCTTTAAATCTGTAGATTGCTTTTGGCAATTATCAGTTGGACTGATAATAATAATGTAGGCTTCAAAAAGTTTAATTTACAGAGTTGAATATTGTTCAACCTAAAATAATTATGCTATATTCTCCTTATATTAGTGGGATTGCTTCAAATTTCTCTCCATTTAGTTTGATGCTGGCTACCGGTTTGCTGTATATTGCTTTTACTATGTTTAGGTATGGGCCTTGAATTCCCGTTCTTTCCAAGACTTTAAGCATGAAAGGATGCTGAATTTTGTCAAATGCTTTTTCAGCATCCAATGAAATGACCATGAGGTTTTTTTCTTTGAATCTGTTTATGTAGTGGATTGTATTGATGGATTTCCATATATTGAACCAACCCTGCATTCCCGGGATAAAGCCTACTTGATCATGGTGGATGATCGTTTTGATGTGTTCTCGGGTTCGGTTGGCAAAAAATTTATTGAGTATTTTTGCATAGATGTTCATAACTGAGATTGATCTGAAGTTTTCTTTCTTTGTTGGATCTTTGTATGGTTTTGGTATCAGTGTATTGTGGCTTCGTAGAAGGAATTGGGTAGTGTCCCTTCTGTTTCTATTTTGTGGAATAGTTTGAAGAGTATTGGTGTTAGGCCTTCTTTGAAGATCTGATAGAATTCTGCACTGAAACCATCTGGTTCTGTGCTTTTTTTGGTTGGAAGACTTTATATGAACCTTTTATTTCTTTAGGGGTTATGGGGCTGTTTAGATGATCTATTTGATCCTGATTTAATTTTGGTATTTGGTATCTGTCTAGGAAATTGTCCATTTCCTGCAGATTCTCCAGTTGTGTTGAGTATAGTCTTTTGTAGTAGGGTCTGATTTTTTTGTTGTTGTTGTTGTTATTTCCTCAGGTTCTGTTGTAATATCTCCCTTTTCATTTCTAATTTTGTTAATTTGGATACTTTCTCTGTGCCCTTTGGTCAGTCTGGCTAAGTCTTTATCTATCTTGTTGATTTTCTCAAAGAACCTGATAATAGTCTCGTTCATTCTTTGTATAGTTCTTTTTGGTTCCACTTGATTGATTTCAGCCCTGAGTTTGATTATTTCCTGTCTTCTACTCCTCCTGGGTGAAATAGCTTCTTTTTGTTCTAGGGCTTTCAGGTGGGTCACTAAGCTGCTAGTATGTGCTCTCTCCATTTTCTTTTTGGAGGCACTCAGGGCTATGAGTTTTCCTCTTAGCACTGCTTTCATTGTGTCCCAAAGATTTGAGTATGTTGTGCCTTAATTTTCATGAAATTCTAAAAAGTCTCTGATTTCTTTCTTTATTTCTTCTTTGGCCAAGGTGTCATTGAGTAGAATATTGTTCAGCCTCCATGTGTATGTGGGTTTTCTGTTGTTTTTGTTGCTATTGAAAACCACTCTTACTCCAGAGAGATCTGATAGGAGGCATGGGATTAGTTCGATCTTCTTGTATTTGTTGATGTCTGTCTTGTGACCAATTATATGGTCGATTTTGGAGAAGGTACGATGAGGTGCTGAGAAAAAGGTATATTCTTTTGCTTTAGGGGGAAATGTTCTATAAATTTCAGTCAAATCCAATTGTTCCAAAAGTTCAATTAGTTTTACTGTGTCCCTGTTTAGGTTCTGTTTTTTTGATCAGTCCATTGAGGAGAGTGGAGTGTTGAAGTCCCCCACAATTATTGTGTTAGGTGTATTGTGTGCTTTGAGCTTTAGTAAAGTTTCTTTTACGAATGAGGGTGCCCTTGCATTAGGAGCATAGATGTTCAGAAATGAAAGTTCTTCTTGGTAGATTTTTCCTTTGACCAGCCAGAAGTGTCGCTCAGTGTCTCTTTTGATGACTTTAGGTGGAAAGTCAATTTTATCTGATATTAGAATGGCTACTCCGGCTCATTTCCCGAGACCATTGGCTTGTAAAGTTGTCTTCCAGCCTTTTACTCAAAGTAGTTTTTGTCTTTGACATTTAGGTGTGTTTCCTGTATGCAGAAAAATGTAGGGTACTGTTCCCTTATCCAGTCTGTTAGTCTATGTCTTTTTATTGGGGAATTGAGTTCATTGATGTTAAGAGATATTAAGGAATAGAGATTATTACTTCCTGTCATTTTTGATGTTATTTTTATATTTGAGTGATTATCTTCTTTTGGGTTTGATGAAGGAAGGTTACTATCTTACTTTTTTCAGGGTGTAGTTTCCCTCCTTGTATTGGAGCTTTTCTCCTATTATTCTTTGTGGAAAGATATTGTGTAAATTTGGTTTTGTCATGGAATGTCTTGGTTTCTCCATCTATTGTGATTGAGAGTTTGACTGGGTATAGTAGTCTTGGCTGACATTTGTGTTCTCTTAGAGTCTTCATGAGATCTGCACAGGATCTTCTAGCTTTCATGGTCTCTGGTGAGAAGTCTGGTGTGATTCTGATAGGTCTTCCTTTATATGTTACTTGGCATTTTTCTCTTACTGCCTTTAATATTCTTTCTTTGTTTAGTGCATTTGGGGTTTTAATTATTATGTGGCAAGACATATTTCTGCTCACATCCAGTCTCTTTGGAGTTCTGTAGGCTTCTTGTATATTCATAGGCATCTTTCTCTTTAAGTTGGGAAAGTTTTCCTCCATAATTTTGTTAAAGATATGTGCTGGCCCTTTCATTTGTAAATCTTCACTCTCTTCAATACCTATAATCCTTAGGTTTGGTCTTCTCATTGTATCCTTGATTTCCTGGATGTTCTAATTAGTACAACCACTTGGAAACCAGTCTGGCGGTTCCTCCGAAAAATGGGGACCTCACTTCTGGAAGATTCTGCTATACCACTCCTTGTAATATACCCAAAGATTCCCCAACATGTAATAAAGATACATGTTCCACTATGTTCATAGCAGCCCTATTTATAATTGCCAGAAGTTGGAAAGAACCCACGTATCCCTCAACAGAAGAGAGGATGCAAAATATATGGTATATCTACATAATGGAGTACTATTCAGCCATTAGAAACAATGAATTCATCAAATTTTTAGGCAAATAGATGGAGCTAGAGAACATCATACTAAGTGAGGTAACCCAGACTCAAAAGGTGAATCATGGTATGCACTAACTAATAAGTGGATATTAACCTAGAAATCTGGAATACCCAAAACATAATCCACACATCAAATGAGGTACAAGAAGAACGGAGGAGTGGCCACTTGTTCTGGAAAGACTCAGTGAAGCAGTATAGAGCAAAATCAGAACAGGAAATTGGGAAGGGTTGTGTGGGAAAACAGGGGGAGGGAAGGGGACTGTTGGAACTTTCGGGGAGTTGGGGTCCAGAAAAGGGGAAATCATTTGAAATGTAAATAAACATATCAATACATTAAAAAATGTGAAAAAAATCTCTTCAATATGTTTTAAATAATGTCAAATGACTTATGGGCATGATGGCAAACTAGAAAGAGAAAATTTATTTAATAGTTGTGAAATTCAATATCCAAATTCTTAAGTCAGAATGACAGGAGTTCTATTGCTTTCGACCAGATCCAAACCCTGGATCTGGAGATCTTGAAAACCACTAAGAATACCTTGTTTAAAGGAGAGGTGTACTAGAGTTTTCTATGCTAATAATATATTTATATAGACCTGGATTATATTAGTTTGAGTTCGCTAGAGGTGTAGAATGTATGGGCAGTCTCTATATAGTTAGGGAAATTGTCGATGACTTACAGTCTATAGTCCAACTCCACAACAATGGTCAGCAGCAGCTGTGTATGGAAGTACAAGGATCTAGCAGTTTCTCAGTCACACGAGGCAAGCAGGCAAGGAAGCGTGAGAGAGAGTAAAGTTTTCTTCTTCCAATGTCCTTATATATCTCCACCAGAGGGTGTGGCCCAGATTAAAGGCTGTAGGTCTCCAAGAGTGGGTGTGGCCCAAATTAAGACTATAGTTCTCCAGTAGAGAGTGTGGCCCAAATTAAAGGTGTGTGCATCCATGCCTTTAATCTCAAATGATCTTGAACGCGGAGATCTCCTTGTCTTAGCCACTATGCTTCAAGATCTCTATACCAAGATCCAGGTCAGAAACTTATAACTCTGAGCCTCCAAATTAGGGACATAGATGACCCTTCCAATTCTAGACTGTAGTTCTAGATATTGTCAAGTTGACAACCAGGGATAGCCACTGCAATCTACCCATTGTCAACTTGATACAAATAATATCTCATGTCTACCTGAAACAATAACAAGATTGTGAATACACCTAACATCATATAACTATTCCTTGTACTATGGCAAACACATTTGTAAATTAAAAATGGGGAAATCTTAACATCCTTTGCCCATTTGGAGAGATCTATCCACATACTTCTTCCCCAGATGTCTTTCTAAACAATTTTCCAATTGTGATACTTCCACATCCCTGAGCATCCAGCCAATCCATTGGATACAGCCCATGAGTCAGTGAACAATCAAACATCTGGCCATTTCTTCTTCCAAACAAACTGTAATACCATATGTATTGCCTGAAGTTCTGCCCACTGTGAAGATTTTCCTTCACCTGTGTCTTTCAGGGTTGTCCCAGAAAGGGGTTGTGATGCTGTAGCTGTCCACTTCTGTGTGGTGCCGGCATGACGTGCAGAGCCATCAGTAAACCAGGTCCTAGTTGTCTCTTCTTCCATCAATTTGTCATAGGGAACACCCTATGAGGATAAGGGCGCATGCTTGGCAGCAGATGGCATTGTAACAGGAGTAGAAACCATAGACATCTGAGCAACTTCTTCATGTAACTTGCTTGTGCCTTGAGGACCTGCTCTGGCACGATCATGTATATACTACTTCCATTTGATAATAGACTGCTGTTATGCATGCCCTACTTTATGACTTGGAGGGTTGGATAACACCCAGTTCATGATGGGCAGTTCAGGTCGCATAGTAACATGGTGTCCTATTGTCAAACGTTCAGTTTCCACTAAGGCCCAATAGCAGGCCAAGAGCTGTTTCTCAAAGGGAGAGTAGTTGTCTGCAGATGACTGTAGAGATTTGCTCCAAAATCCCAAAGGTCTCTTTTGTGATTCACCTCCAGATGCCTGCCAGAAGCTCCAAACAGCATCTCTATCTGCCACTGACACCTCAAGTAACGTTGAGTCTGCTTGATCATGTGGTCCAAATGGTAGTGCAGCGTGTACAGCAGCCTGGACCTGTTGAAGAGCCTTCTCCTGTTCTGGGCCACAAACAAAGCTAGCAGCTTTCCAAGTCAATTGATAAATAGGCGTGAGTAACACACCTAAGTGAGGAATGTGCTGTCTCCAGAACCCAAATAGACCCACTAAACTTGTGCTTCTTTCCTGGGAGTGGGAAGGGCCAGGTACAATAACTTATATTTCACCTTAGAAGGAATATCTTTGCATGCCCCACAAAACTGTACTCCTAAGAATTTCACTGAAGTAGATGGTCCTTGAATCTTGGTTGAATTTATTTCCCATCCTCTGATACGCATATGTGTTACCAATGAATCCAAAGTGGTTGCTACTTCCTGCTCACTTGGTCCAATCAGCATAATATCATCAATATAGTGCACCAATGTGATATTTTGTGGAAGAGACAAACGATCAAGTTCCTTCTAAGTTATGTGACAGGGCGGAGAATTAATATTTCCTTGAGGCAAAACTGTAAAGGTATACTGCTGGCCTTGCCAACTGAAAGCAAATTGCTTCTGGTGGTCCTTATGTACAGGTACTGAGAAGAAGGTATTTGCAAGTTCAATAGCTGTGTACCAGGTTCCACGAGATGTAGTTTTGTTACTTGAGCAAATTAAAACATCTGGTACAACAGCTGCAATTGGAGTTACTACCTGATTTAATTTTCGATAGTCAATTGTCATCCTCCATGATCCATCTCTCTTCTGCACTGGCCAAATGGGAGAGTCAAAGGGAGATGTGGTGGGAACCACGACCCCTGCATCTTTCAAGTCCTTGATTGTGGCAGTAATTTCTGCAATATCTCCAGAAATACAATATTGTTTTTGATTCACTATTTTCTTTGGCAGAGACAACCCTAAAGGTTTCCATTTTGCCTTTCCAACCGTAATGGACCTCAATCCACAGGTCAGAGAGCCAATATGAGAATTCTGCCAATTTCTGAGTATATCTATCCCAATTATACATTCTGAAACTGGGGAAATGACCACAGGATGTGTTCAGGGACCACTGGACCTACTGTGAGTCGCACATCAGTCAAAACTTTAATCACCTGTCCTCCATAAGCCCCTATTCTAACTGGAGGGCCAAAATGTTTCTTGGGATCTCCTGGAATCAGTATGAATTCAGAACCAGTATCTAATTGCCCCCGGAAAGTCTGATTATGTCCTTTCCCCTAGTGAACAGTTACTCTTGTAAAAGGCTGTAGGTCTCTCTGGGGAAGAATGGGAGAAAGACTAAGAGCAAAAATTTTAGGTGTCTTTTTTTAATATTTTAATTTTCTATATTCTTTGTTTACATTCCAAATGATTTCCCCTTTCCCGTATCCCCTTCCCCTTATGTCCCATAAACCTTCTTCTCTAATCCCTTCTCCAATCACCTCCCTCCTTTTTTTCTCTGTCCTTATATTCCCCTCCAATGCTAGATCAATCGTTTCCAGGATCAGGACCCAGATCAAACAGATATGCAGTAGGTTTCCTATGTATTTCATCCCTCAAAACACCATGATTGATTATCCAGCATCAAAAGTCCAAACGAGTCATACCCTTATAAATTCCACCTCTCTGCCCATTACGGGGTATGTCATTATAAACATTGTTTTGTCTATGCTGTCCATTATAAAACTATGATCACCTTGTCTCTGGCAATTTAATGCTGCCAACTGGCCCTTGTTAACTTAGGGTCCAATTAAACCCATTGCATTTAATTCATCTAATTGAGCAGCAGCATCTCCAACAATAAGGTCTGGCAGAAGGAATAGGGCAAGAACTCTTTAAATGTGCTGGTGCCCCTCTCACCAGTTTGCGTCTTATAGGACTGTTGAAGGGCATATCTTCTGGACCTTCTCACTGTGGAGGATTAGGTTTTACACAACGTATACACTCTAGCTTTGCAATTTCCCTAAGCATTAAAATCCCTTCATCAACACTAAGACAAGGGATATCAGGCATCTCCAACTCCTTTTCAGTAGGCCATGTTTTGATAAATACTTCAGTCAACCAATCAAGCAAACTTTTGACACCATTTCTAACTGTGCGAGTTTCCATATCAGAGGGCCCATGTCAATAAACTCAGCCTGCACTAGTTTTATGTTCCTTCCACCATTATCCCACACCCTTAAAATCCATTCCCACGCATATTCTCTAGACATCTGTTTGAATAAATTCGCACACTCATTAAGCTCCTTATTAGTATAGTGTAGTTCCTCATGGACTACACTTTCTACCTCTCCTCTAGGGGCCTGATTTGCCTTCTGAGGGTACTACTTCTTCAGGTGGAGTAAATCCTTGAAAATCTGAAGATTCAAAATTCTCAATTTCAACAGGGTTTTCCCACACATCCCCATCCCAAGTTATAGGATCCCATTCTTTGCAAATTAATGCCCTTACTTTAACTGCTGTCACCCTCTGAGGTTGAGACTTAAATTTTCGCTGTAATTCAGCCAAGCTTATAATGAGGACTTCAGTTTGATTTTCTGCTACTTGAGCTCTATGGCTGCTAGAGAGTATATTCTCTTCAAGGGCACACTTAGCAACTTTTAGATTGTTTACTTGAGACTGGAGTTCTTCGATTTTATCACACAACTCCTTCCTTTCCCTCATTACTTTTTCCCTGAGATGCTAAGAGCAACCAGCCAGCAAAATAATTTTCCGATTATTTCCCCAACTTGGAGAAATATTGATGACCACTGAATCATCCAAACCATCAAGATAATCAAAGGCATTAGCTTCTTTAAGCTTGAGATATAGTTTCATCCACGGGTCTTCAATATTCTCTAAGCTGTCAGGAGGGAGAGAATCTGGAGAAGTTTCAGTAGTTGTAGGTGCTATTGGATCAACCAACCAACTCCAAAATTTTGAAATTCATCCTTATATTTCTCCTCCTCTAGAACCACTTCTGGTATGGACTTCTGTATTAGTTTGGGTTCTCTAGAGTCACAGAATGTATGGGCATTCTCTATATAGTTAGGGGATTTGTCGAATTTGTTCTTAAGGGATATTGGTCTTAAGTTCTTTTTTATTGGTTGAATATTTCGTTGAATATTTTCTGAATATTTGGTTTTGGTATCAATGGAAATATGGCTTCATATAGCAAACTGGGCAGTGTTCCATCTCCTTCTATTTAGTAGAATCGTTTACTAAGTATTGGTATTAGGTCAATGTTGATGTTCTGATAAAATTCTGCAAAGAAACCAACTCGTATTGTCTTTTTAGTTGGTACACGGGCTTTCAATGAGCACATCTGTTCCTTTAGAGGCTTTGGGACTCTTCAGAAGGTCTGTCTGATCATGATTTAAATCTGCTATTTAGTATCTGGCTAGGAAATTGTTCATTTCATCCAGATTTCCCACTTTTATTGCTATTTATATGCATTTGTAGTAGGATCTGAAGATTTTTTGTTTAATTTTTTTAGATTTCCCCATTTTCTATTGTTCTTTCTCTCTTTTCATTTCTTGTTGTGATAATTTGCATACTTACTTTGTGTCCTCAGGTTTGTATACTCAAGGGTTTTCTATCTTGCTGATTTAATCAAAGAATCTACACATGGTTTTGTTGGTTCCTTGTCTAGTTATTTCTCCTTCTATTTTGTTGGCTTCAGCCCTGAGTTGAACGATTTCCTTCCTTCTACTCTTTTGTGTATTAGTTTCTGTTTTAAATCTTTCTGGTATATGGTTAAGCTAGTAGTATGTGCTCTCTCCTGCTTCTTCTTGGAGGCACTCATAGCTATGAATTTTGGTCTTAACACTTTTTCTTTGTGTCACATAATTTTGAGTATGTTGAGTCTCTAAATTAAATTCACAAAAGTCTTTGATTTTTACCCTTATTTTCTTCTTGAACAATATCTCATTAAGTAGAGCATTGTTTAGCTTACAGGTGTATGTTTGTTTTTAATTATTTTTTGGTGCTATTGAAGATCACCCTCATTCCATAGTGATCTGATAGAATGCATGGAATTATTTCAATCAACTTATATCTGTTGAGGTCTGTATTTTGACCAGTTATTTTGTCTATTTTTGAGAAGGTATCATGGTGTGCTGAGAAGATGTTACATTCTTTTGATTTAGGATGAAATGTTCTATAGATATCTATTAAATCCCTTTGGTAAAAAAACAAAAAACAAAACAAAAAACTGCTGTTATTTTAACTGTGCTTTTGTACGGTTAATGTTTCCCTGAACTCTCCATTAAGGAGAGCCAGTTGTTGAAGTCAGGCACAATTATTGCCTGAGGTGGAATGCATGCTCTGAACTCCAGTAAAGTTTCTTTCATGAATGATAGTGCCTTTGAATTTGGAGCACAGATGTTTAGAATTGAAAGTTCTTCATGCTGTAATTTTTCTTTGATGTTTACAAAGTGGCCCTCCATGTCTTTATTTTTAAGACTTTTGGTTGCCAGTCTATTTTACTGTTACTTGGAATGCATAATCCATTGTGATTCTGGGGACTACTTGTTTGGAAAATTGTTTACCAACCTTAACTCTGTAGTAGAGTTTGTCTTTGACATTGAGATGCAGTCCTTAAATGTTGCAAAATATTGTGTCCTGTTTACATATTCAGTCTGTTAGTCTATATCTTTTACTGGAGAATAAGTACAATATGGCTGTGAAAAATGAAGGAATAGTGATGGTTGCTTCATGTTATTTTTGATAAAATTTTTAGTTTGTGTAATTATAATCATTTTTTGGGTTTGTTAATAGAAGAGTAATTTCTTGTTTTTCTAGGGTATGGTATCCCTTTTTTGGTTGATGTTTTCCAATGATTATGCTCTGAAGAGCTGGATTTGTGGACAAAAGTTTATTATATATTTTTATTTTTATTTTTATTTTTATAGAAGGCTTCACTGAGCCACTGAAAAACACTTCACACTTATAACATGAGTCCAGGTCAGTAGTGTCAGCTTAGCAAATAATTAGCTGTGGTAACCTTACCTATCATAGACATCTAGGAAGTAGCAACATACAAATTAGCAGGAGAAATTTGGTGGCACGCCAAGACAGGTTTTCAGCTGCGACTCTTTCTGCAAATGGAAGATCAGTGAAGATATGTTCCAAAGATTCTTTGCAAAGCTAGCGATATAAGGAACCCTATCTAAGATTTAGTGAGTATCCATTGAAAATATAGTCTCCTAAAAAATATCACTGGTCTGGAACAGGTTTTGCCTTATCATTTGTCTTGCCTCACATTGTGATCCTGACTGAAATGAGATTGTTGATAATAACCCACTATATGCAATAGCAGAAATACTTGGGACATACACCTGGAGAATATTTTGCTATATATTTCAATATTTTATAACTCCAATAGATTTAAACTACTCAATGTTAGGTAGAGAATTCAAGAATGTCATTAGCAAAAAACTTTCTTCCCGTGCTTTATTTAGCCTAAGTAAATTATTTCTCATTTGTTTGTTCTTTTGTTTCCCCCAGCAAAACTTTTTACATAACAACCAAATTTCTAAAGTAATCTCAAATTTCCACTTCAGATTTTCAAAAATAACATGCTCAATAGAACCAAATTTACTAATCCTTTGTCTTCATTGTAATTTTCTTCTTCACAGAGTTGTTTTGAAAGATAAGACTAGAAATAAAATAAATATACGACTTGACACATGATCATTTGTGCAACTTATATTTATTCAAAACAACCAGTGATATTATTTGAATTAATTTTTCAAAGAGCTGTAAATAATATATTTTATCAAAGTTTATACATAATTAAGAAAAAATTGAAGACTACACTCCTTTCCCATTTTCTAAAATTTAATAATGCTGTACATGAAATATTCCAAAAGAATGAATATGTTTTTCAAATTTATGAGGAATTTCAATATGCTAGAGAGTAAAAAATAAATATGATAAATTAAAACAATATCTTTCTTTACTCACAATGGAATTTATTATATAGTATAAATATGTTATTTGTAAATACATACAAGAATTTTTTTGAAATTACTGTAAAAAGTTGAGATTCTCACACCTTCACATTTACTAATAAGTCAATCAAAAACAGACCTATCTCTACAATATAAGCATGGCAAAGCATATTCATGATGCTGCCAAATGATTTTTTAAAGAAAATTCTAAATAGTATTATATGTCTTCTATTTGACTAGATTTTAACATTTGAATTCCCATTCTGGTCAAGGATTATTCATAGTTGTATCAATTCAGAAATGAAAATGCATGGAAGGATTTCTTTTTTTGTGAGACCATTAATCATTGGGAGTGTTCTTTTCTCATCCTGTTTGACTGTTTCTAATACATCCTGAAAATATTAGTGATGAAATATATTTGACATTGTGTTCATTATAATTTAAGATACCTGTAGTATACGTGGAAAAGTATGTTGCAATTGCTCGTAGTATATACAAAAGTAGAAATAATTTATCTCAACATTTTTGACGTATGTACATTCCTTTATAATGCCATGAATATATGTCCTTTACATACTTTGCTTATTTTTAAATTGAGGTTAATTTTAGATGTGAATTGTGTTTTGGGAATTCCAAGATCCTGAGCTAATATCCATTGTCAGTGAGTTTGTTCTTTTGTGATTGGGTTACCACACTTAGGATAGTATTTTCCATTTCTATCCAATTGCTGGAAGTTTTCAAGAATTCATTCTTTTAAATAGGTGAATGGTGCTCCATTGCATATAGATATATTTGTCATAGTTTCTGTATCCATTCATCTGTTGGGGGATATCTGTGTTCTTTCCGTCTTCTAGCTATTATAAACTTGACTGCTATGAATATAATAAAGCCTGTGTCCTTATTACATGCTGAGGAATCTTACGGTTATATGCCCAGAACTGGCATAGCAGCGTCTTCTGAAAGAATCATGTCCAGGTTTTTGAGAAGCTTTCAGACTGATTTTTCAGAACTATTGTACCAATTTGCAACCCACCAGCAGAAGTGGAGGTTCTCAACCAGCACCAGTTGAGAAGTATTCCTCTTTTTATACATCTTAGCCAACAACTCTTATCTACTGGATTTATGATGTTAGCCATTCTTAATTATGGGAGGTGAAATTTCAAGGGCATTTTGATTTGCATTTCCCTGATGACTAAGATTGTTCAACATTTCTTTGGCTGCTTCTCACCCATTCTATATTCTTCAGGTGAAAATTCTTTTGTTAGCTCTGTAACCTGTTTTAAATAAGGATATTTCACTCTCTGGAGTCTTATATCCTGGATATTTCCTTTTGTCTGTAATATGGTTGGTAAAGAGGTTTCTCCCAATTTGTTGGTTTGTATTTAGTCACATTGACAAGGTCTTTTGCTTTACAGTATCTTTGTACTTGTATGAGGTGTCATTTGTCAATTCTTGATCTAAAAGAATAAATCATTGGTGTTCTGTTTAGGAAAATTCCCCCTGTGACCATGAGTTCCTGACTCTGCTTTCCTTTCTATTAGTTTAAATATGTCTAGTTTTATGTGGAAGTCCATGATCCACATGGACTTGTGTTCAGTAAAACGAGATAATGGATCTATTCACATTCTTTTGCATACTGACCTCCAGGTGAACCAGCACTGTTTGTTGAAAAGGCTATCTTTTATTCACTGCCTGGATTTGGCTCTTTGTCAAATATAAAGTTACCATAGGTGTGTGGGTGCATTGCATGGTCATCACTTCTGTTCCATTGATCTACCTACATGTCACTGTACAATTATGATTCAGTATTCAACACTATCACTTTTTAGTATCACCTGAGGTCCAGGATACTGATTCCCCTGGAATTACTTTTACTGATGAAAATAGTTTGACCTGTACTGAAATTTGTGTTAATCCAGTAGAATTTCAGAATTTCTTTTTTCACTTTGGAAGAATTTAGATATGATTTTAATTGGGATTGCTTTAAATCTATAGATTGCTTTTGGCAATATGGCCATTTTTAGTATATCAATCCTGCCAATCCAAGAGCATAGGAGATTTTTCCATATTCTGAGGTTTCTTAATTACTTTGTTCAACAACCTGAAGCAATATTTAACCAAAACATTCACTGTTTTGGTTAAAGTCAAACAAAGATACTTTATATTATTTGTGGCTTTCACAAAGGGTGTCATTTTCCTTTATTTTTATTTATTTATTTATTTTTTTTGCAGCCTGATTTTCCTTTGAGTATAGGAAGACTACTGATTTATTTGAGTTATTTTTATATCCAGCCACTTTGCTATAGTTTTTTTTTTTTTTTTTTTTTTTTTTTTTTTTATCAGTTGTAGGTGTTTTCTGGTGAAGTTTTATGGGTTCATTATGTATACTCTCTCATCATCTGCAATAATGATAATTTCAATCCATGATTTATTCATAATAATCTGATAGGAGACCTGGAATAATTTATATCATCTTAAATCATTTGATGTCTGTTTTGTGAGCAATTATATGCTCTATTTTAGAGAAGGTATCATGATTCGCTGAGGAGAAGGTATATCCTTTTGATTTAGGATAAAATGTTCTATAAATATCTATTAACTCTATTCGGTACAAAAGGTCAGTTAATTTTACTGTGTTTCTGAAAAAGGTGTTTCTCTGATCTGTCAATTGAGGAGCGACAGGTGTTGCAGCCATCCACAATTATTTTGTGAGATTCAATGCATGCTTTGAGTTCTAGTAAAGTTTCTTTCTTTGATGTGGGTGTCCTTGCTTTAAAAGCATATAAGCTCATAATTGAAAGTATTTCATGGTAGATATTTCCTTTTATGGGTTTAAAGTGTCCTTTTGTATATTTTTTTGATGACTTTTGGATGACAGTCTGTTTTACTGGATTTTGGAATGCCTAATCCATCTTGTTTCCAGGAAACACTTGTTTGGAAAATTGTTTTCCAAATTTTTACTCTGTGTTAGAGATTGTCTTTGATACTGAGATTCATTACCTCTATGGAGGAAAATTTTGGGTCCTGTTTTTATATCCAGTCTGTTAGTCTATATCTTTTATTGGAACATCGAGTGCATTGATAATATAAAATGTTAAGGACTAGGGATTGTTGCTTACTGTTGTTTTGCCTGGAATTTTATATTTGTTAATTTTATAATATTCTTTTGGGTTTATTATTAGAAGATCAATATCTTGCTTTTTCTACGATGTGGTTTCCATCTTTTTGTTGTTTTCCAATGATTATGATTTGAAATGTCAGATTAGTGGAAACATGTTTAGGAATTTCTTATTTTTATAGAATGCTTCACTAATCTATTCACATTAGTATAGGTCAGTAAAATCAGGACACAATTAAGTATTAGCAGTTTTTACCATACCAAGCATAGATGTCCAGGATGCAGTCAACATACAAATTAGCAGGAGGAATTTGAATAAATAGCAGGACACGTTTTCACCTGTGCTTTTCTCTGCAAAGAGATGATCAGTGAAGATATGTTCCAAAGAATCTTTGCAAAGGTAGCTCTATAAGAAACACTATCTAAGCCTTAGTGAGTATGAATTGAAAATATAACCTCTTTCAAAATAACACTGTTTTTGCCTTATCACATGTTTTTCCTCACCTTGTGATCCTTACTGAGATGAGATTGTTGAAATCCTCCCACTATATGCTACAGCAGAAAGAACTGGGACATATACCCAGAGAATGGTTTACTTAATTTCTCATTATTTTATTCCTCCAAATGGATGCAAACTATTCAGTGTTAGATGGACCAATACAAGAATGCCATTACCAAGGAATATTTCTTCCCCTGTTTATCCTATCTAATTATTTTTCATTTGTTCCTTCATTTGTTTCCTCCAGCAAAACTCTTTTATAATAACTTATTTTCTTGAGAAATTTTAACTTTCAACTTTAGAAAACCAAAAAAAAAAATCTCAATAGTACAATTTTAGTAATCCTTTTTTCTTCATTGTCTTTGTCTTCTTGACAGATTTGTAATATAAAGCTTTGTAATTGAAAAAACCAAAAACCACCATAGGACTGGACACCTCGTCAGGTGTGCAAATCATTTACATTTATTCAAAACACCAATTATATTATTTTTATTTATCTATCAAACAACTGTAATTAAAATATATTATCAAAGTTTTTATATAATTAAGAAAAAGTGAAGAGTACACTCCTTGTTTTTTGGACAATTTAATTATACTATACCTGAAATCTTCCAAAAGAATTAATATTATGGCAGACATATGAGAACATTTAATTTTTAATTGAAATGAATTATTCTTGGTAGTAAAAAATAAATATCATAAAAATAAAAATGGCATTCCCTTTCTCCCAAGTAAATGCAATTTATTAAATAGTACAAATATAGTGAAACAGTTAATGAATTCTCATTTTGAGTGACCATTAATCATTGGGAGTATACAATTTTCATGCTGTTTGCTTGTTTCAAGTACCTCCAGAAAATATTAATCATAAAATATATTTTACTTTCCATTCATTATACAAACCTGTAGTTTATGTTGAAAAGTATGTTAATATTGGTGACATTATTTACAAATATAAAAATATATTAGCTCAGCAAATTTGGCTTATCTATATGTCCTTTATTATGCAATAAAAGAAATTTGTTCAAGCCAATTTCATTGACTCTGTTCTTAATGTGTGCGTGTATTTACCAATTTGAATTTCAAAATCATCAAAGTACAATTGCTTAATGTAAAGATTAATTTCATACAACATAATCATTGCACCAATCTATTAAATTCACATTATTTAATCGTGATTTACAACATCTGCCATCCTGAAAACATTCCTAGATTTTGCTTCAAATCAGAATTTTTAGCTAGGTTTTTATCACTAATTCACATTTTCTAAAGTTACAGATGGAAAGAATGGTGGTCAGATCCTTGATTTTTATAAATCTCTCTTCATTGTGCAATTTTGCTGGCTATAATACTCTGAAAACACTCTATGAATAATAACATTTTATCTTGGCAAGGGAAGTGATGATAGTAAATACCCTGTTTTTATACTAAAGCCATTTAATAAATCGAGAGGTGGAATACAAGAAGAGAAATTGGAACTACTAATTCAATTGAGTTTAATATAAACATTTGTGTGAAATAAAAGCTTTAGTTGCAAAGAGTTAATTCTTCAATATTAATTTTCCATACTTATTTTATTTTATCCACATATTAATGTACTCTTCAACATCTATGGTCTCACTAAATTATCTTCATCTTTTAACATGTCTTTCTGAGACAACCCACCCACAAAAAAAAGTTCAGAGAGATTCAAAGAAGAATGAATATGGCCAACAAGGTAAGAGAGCACACCAGTGTTCTTTTCCTGTCAAACATATTAGTTACATCCTGAGGTTGTGCCCCAAACACAAGGGCGCCCTCATTCATAAAATAAACTTTACTAAAGCTCAAATAACAGATTGCAACTAACACAATAATTGTGGGTGACTTCAACACTCCACTCTCACCAATGGACAGATTAGGAAAACAGAAACTAAGGAGGGAGACAATGAATCTAATTGAAGCTTTGAACCAATTGGAGTTAAAATGTATGTATAGAACTTTTTATTCCAAAGCAAAAGAATATACCTTTTTCTCAGCACCTTATGTTACCTTCTCCAAAAAAGATCATATAGTTGGTCACAAGACAGACCTCAACAAATATAAGAAGATTGAAATAATCCCATGCCTCCTATTAGATCACCATGGAGTAAAATTGGTCTTTAATAACAGTAAAAACAACAGAAAGCCCACATGCACATGGAAACTGAACAATACTCTACTCAATGATACCTTGATCAAGGAAGAAAGAAAGAAGTAAATCAAAGATTTCTTAGAATTTATTGAAAATGAAGGCACAGCATACACAAATCTATGGGACACAATGAAAGCAGTGCTAAGAGGAAAACTCATAGCTTTGAGTGCCTCCAAAAAGAAATTTGTGAGAGCTTACACTAGAAGATTAATGGAACAACTAAAAACCCTGGAACAAGAAGAAGCTAATTCACCCAGGAGGAGGAGAAGACAGGGAAAATCAAACTCAGGGCTGAAATCTATCAAGTAGAAATCAAGAAAACCATACAAAAAATCAACAAGACCAAAAGCTGGTTCTTTGAAAAAATCAACAAGATAGATAAACCCTTAGCCAGACTAACCAAAGGGCACAGAGAAAGTATGCAAATTAACAAAATTAGGAATAAAAACGGAGATATTACAACAGAAACCGAGGAAATTCAAAAAATAATCAGATCCTTCTACAAAAACCTGTTCTCAACAGAACTGGAGAATCTGGAGGAAATGGACATTTTCTTAGACAGATACCAATTACCAAAATTAAACGAGGATCAAATAGATCATCTAAACAGACCCAAAACCCCTAAAGAAATAGAAGGGGTCATAGATCGGCTTCCAACCAAAAAAAAAAGCACAGGACCAGATGGTTTCAGTGCAGAATTCTATCAGACGTTCAAAGAAGACTTAACACCAATACTCCTCAAACTTTTCCACCAAATAAAAATAGAAGGAACACTACCACACTCCTTTTTCGAAGCCACTATTACGCTGATACCAAAACCACACAAAGATCCAACAAAGAAAGAGAATTTCAGGCCAATTTCCTTTATGAATATCGATGCAAAAATAATCAATAAAATTCTTGCTCAACAAATCCAAGAACACATCAAAACGATCATCCACCATGATCAAGTAGGCTTCATCTCAGTGATGCAGGGATGGTTCAATATAAGGAAATCCATAAATGCTATCCACTACATAAACAAACTCAAAAAAAAAAAAAACAAAAAACAAAAAACAAAAAACAAAAACACATGAGCAGTTCATTAGATGCTGAAAAAGCATTTGATAAAATTCAACATCCTTTCATGCTAAAAGTCTTAGAACGGACAGAAATTTAAGGCCCATATCTAAACATACTAAAAGCAATATACCGCAAACCGGTAGCCAACATCAAACTAAAAGGAGAGAAACTTGAAGCAATCCCACTAAAATCAGGGACTAGACAAGCCTGCCCCCTCTCTCCATATCTTTTCAATATAATTCTTGAAGTCCTAGCTAGAGCAATTAGACAACAGAAGGAAGTCAAAGGGATACAAATTAGAAAGGAAGAAGTCTAACTATCACTATTTGCAGATAATGGGATCGTATACTTAAGTGACCCTAAAAAACTCTTCTAGAGAACTCCTACAGCTGATACACAACTTAAGCAAAGTGGCTGGCTACAAAATCAACGCAAGCAAATCAGTAGCCTTTATATATTCAAAGGATAAGCAGACTGAGAAAGAAATTTTGGAAATGTACCCCTTCACAATAGCTACAAACATCATAACGTATTTGGGGTGATTCTAACCAAACAAGTGAAAGACCTATATGACAAGAATTTCAGATTTAAAAAAAGGAAATTGAAGAAGATCTCAGAAAATGGAAAAAAACTTTCTATGCTCGTGGATTGGCAGGATTAATATAGTTAAAATGGCCATCTTGCCAAAGGGAATCTACAGATTCAATGCTATTCCCATAAAAATCCCAACCCAGTTCTTCATAGAGCTAGAAGGGGAAATTCTCAAATTCATCTGGAATAACAAAAAACTATTTAAAAACTGGATATCTAAAACTGTTCTCAACAGTAAAAGAACTTCAGGGGGATTCAATATCACAGACTTTAAACTCTACTACAGAGCAATAGTGATAAAAACTGCATGGTATTGGTACATTATTAGGCAAGCAGATCAATGGAATAGGATTGAAGACCCAGAAATGAACCAACACACCTATGATCACTTGGTCTTTGACAAAGGAGCTGAAAGCATTCAGTGGAAAAAAGATAGTCTTTTCAACAAATGGTGCTGGTTCAATTGGAGGTCAGCATGCAGAAGAATGCACATTGATACATTCTTTTCTCCTTGTACCAAGCTCAACTCCAAAGGGATCAATGACCTCCACATAAAACCTGACACACTGACACTAATTGAAAAGAAACTGTGGAAGACCCTGGAGGACATGGCCACAGGAGAAAAGTTCCTGAATAGAACAACAATACTTTATACTTTAAGATCAAGAATTGACAAATGGGACATCATAAAACTACAAAGTTTCTGTAAGGCAAAGGATACCATCAAAAGGACAAAACGTCAACCAACAGACTGGGAATGTATTTTCACCAGCCCTAAATCCGACAGAGGTCTAATATCTAATATATACAAAGAACTCAAGAAAGTAGAACCCAGAGAACCAAATAATCCCATTAAAATGGTGTATGGTGCTAAACAAAGAATTTTCACATGAAGAACTTCGGAGAACTGAGAAACACCTTAAGAAATGTTCAACATCATTAATCATTAGGGAAATGCAAATCAAAACAACCCTGAAATTTCTCCTCACACCAGTCAGAATGGTTAATGTCAAAAACTCAGGAGACAGCAGGTGTTGGTGAGGATGTGGAGAAAGCTCCTCCACTGTTGTCGGGATTGCAAGATGTTGCAAACACTTTGGAACTCAGTCTGGTGGTTTTTCAGAAAACTGGGCATGTCACGCCCTGAGGACCCTGTTATACCACTCCTGGGCATATATCCAGAGGATTCTTCAGCATGCAATAAGGGCACATGCTCCACTATGTGCATAGCAGCCCTATTTGTAGTAGCCAGAAGCTTGAAAGAACCTAGGTTTCCTTCAACGGAAGAATGGATACAAAAATGTGGTATATTACACAATGGAGTACTACTCATCCATTAGAAACAATGAATTCATGAAATTCTTAGACAAATGGATGGAGCTGGAGACCATCATACTAAGTGAGGTAACCCAGTCTCAAAAGATCAATCATGGTATGCACTCACTGATAAGTGTCTATTAGCCTATAAACTTTGAATACCCAGGACATAATCCACAAATTAAATGATGTCCAAAAGAATGGAGGAGTGGACCCTGGTTCTGGAAAGACTCAGTGCAAGACTATAGGGGAATTCCAGATCAGGGAAGTGGGAAGGCATGGATGAGAGAATAGGGGGACAGAAGACGGCTTATGGGGCTTGCGGGGAGTGGGGACCTAGAAAAGGGGAAATCATTTGCAATATACATAAAAAAATAAAATAAAATAAAATTTCAATATTATTTCTCCATACTTATTTTATTATATCCACATATCAATGTACTCTTCAACATCTATGGTCTCACTAAATTATCTTCATTTTTTAGCATGTCTTTCTGAGACAACCCCCCCCACCAAAAAATAAAAAAAGAGCAGAGAGATGAGAGATTCAAAGAAGAATGAATATGGCCAACAAGGTAAGAGAGCACACCAGCGTTCTTTGCCTTTCGATCATAATAGTTACACCCTGAGTTTCAATTTAGAAAACAAATTTCATAATGTCAAAGATACAAAAATGTTGATAGACCATCTTAAAGAATGTTTTTCACAGGAAACTGAGTCTAGCTGTGTGAACAAATTTCTACACCGTACTTTTTTTAAGCCCGTTATTTTTTGCCAGGAAAGGCATACTAAAATGACACAACAAAATAGCCTGCCCCTTCTGGGGATCCTTCACATATACAGTCCCCCAAACCAACAACTATTGTGAATGTCAACAAGCACTTGTTAACATGAGTATGATAGAACTGTGCATTGCCACCACAAATACAGAGGTGGGTGCTCTCTACCACCTATTGAACTTAGTACAAATTCCCCAATGTTGGAGCTAGAGAAAGGACCCAAGGAGATAAAGTAGCTTGTACCCCATAGGATGAACATGAAGTTAAACTATCAGGTAACCCCAGCTCTTTTAAGTACTAAGCCTTTGAGTACACAAGGATGGTTCTGTTGTTCCAGCTGCATATATAGTAGAGGATGGAGTTCTTGGACAACAAAGGAATGAAGCAACATTGGTCCTGTGAAGGCTCAATGACCACTTATAGGGGAATGTTGGCATAGGTAAGTAGGATTTGTTTCTTTGGTAACCATTTGGGAGGCAGTGAAGGGATCAAGTGTTATCAGAGGGATAACCAGGAAATGGGATAATATTTGAAATATAAATAAAGACTATATCTAATTATAAATATAAAGTTAGCAATAATCTCAAAATTATATATGCATAAAGAGAACCATATTGTTTCTCTCTTCTCATTTGCATAAGATATTGACTTGTCTCAAAATCAGATTGAATCCATTCATCTTGTTGTCTAGAAAAATGTTTTATGTTACCACCAAGAATAGAAAAATATTATTTGTTCCATGGATTGAATTTGCAAAAATTGTAAATAAAAAGTTCCTCACATTTTTGTTTTAAACTGATTTTTTTCTGATTACTAAACTAGTGGTACAATATTAATTATCAATATATTCAAAAGGTAAAATTGAAAAACAGTTTTGCAGCAGAAGTATATAAGAATAAGAGACTTTTATAATGGCTGATAATTGACATTATTCACCTGAGGACTGATATAAATTCTCCTCCTACTGTTCTTTTATTTTAGTTTTGTTTGAATTACAATGCAATCATTACCCTTCCTTTCATTTATCCCTATCACAAACACACTCTCTCACTAAAAAAACAATCAAAATACAAGTTTTCATATGTGATTTTGAGATAAAAAAAATGTGAGAAGGAACACAAGACATTGTTTCAGATCCCTAAATCTATAAAATATTTGCTTGGAGTTCTTTAAACAAAAGGAAGTCATAAAGAAAGTCTCTTAATATCACAGTTTAAAAGCAAAGTAACTAAATTCTAAAATGTATCTTAAATAGGATGGAAATTTGAACAGTGTACACAACTAATAATAGACATTACAAACATAAAATTAGTATGGCAAAAGCAAAATCTAATGATCTATAAAGTGTTAGGGATTTCATGTGTGTATTCATTCATCTTTACATTCAAAGTGTTAAAAGAATAGATTTTATTGGAAAAAATACATTTTATTTTTGATTAAACTACCCAGCTAAATTAGTCCTTACTATTTCCCATCAACCAACTCAACAATCATCCTTTTTCTAATTAAATGGATACATTTCTTTATGCAACAGGAAGTAACCAAGAAAACTTGAAGAATGGTCTTTGAATCAGAAAATTCAGCTGGGTTTCTTTAATTACACTTATTTCTTCTGTGTGGTGCCTTTAAAATAAGCAAAGATCCATGTGCTAAGCAGTTTACAAGTCACTTTAAGATTATTTTCAAATTAATAATTATCATTTTTATATTTTTAATAATATTAAAAGTTAAATAGATTCATAATTTTGCCTCTTCCCTGAATCTGAATTTTCTGATATTTCTTCTGTACAACATTCACTATAATATCATTATTTTATTTTTTTGTTCATAACATAAACAAAATATCCATATATAATGGAAATTATAATTAATTCTGAATTCAAAAAAACAAATTTTTATAACGTATTATTTGCTAACTATTAATTTTTTCTTGTATCACACAAAACTAGATTTGGCCATATTCCATGTTCTCCAGTTGAGAATGATATATAATAAAATTTCATTATTTTTTTGGAGACAAGGCTTTAGGAAAAATGTAGCCATGAATATCCATATCATGAATGATTTTGGGATCTACAATGATGTGAATTAACTTAAAGTATTGAGAGTTGACATTTATGATTAAATTTTTGAGCCTTCTAGGAAGTGTGAAAAAATATTAAATGATGCTGTGAATGTTTATTAAATATATATTTGTATCAAAAATGTTTTACTCCACTCCCAGTATTTCTTACCACCTCCCTTCTTCATTGTCCTGTGAGAGGCTGATACCAACCAAATCTACCTCGCATCCACGTTCCATGAATCATAAAGTTTCTACTAGATTGACTCTACAACTGAAGGAGACCAAGGCAGTGCACTTAACCCTAATTTCCCTGGGGTGTTAGATCGGCAACTGTAAGAATGTTTCTGGTTTAGACTTCGTGAAATCCCAGGGATCAAGGATACTTGAAGCTTTACCTCTTTCCCTCACTCTTACGTAGTGTTCCATGACCTCAGTCCGATATCTGGTAATGAATAAGTATGTTTGGCTCTGTTTTCTACTGGTACAGCCATCCAGTAGAAAGTCCTACTAGTCTCCAAACTGCAAGCACAACATAGTAATAATAATTGTGCCAGGGTTCACTTCCTCCACATGGGATGGAACCCAAGGTAGGTCAGATGTTATTTTGCTTTTCCCTAAATATCAGATTAATTTTATCTCCTGCAATACTATAAGAAATGAGGAGATTTGGGTAAAAAATATTGAAGCCAAGAATATTATCTAGTCCATCTACTGGGGCTGGGGGATTTAAAAATATACTTGAGGAGGAATCTCCAGGTTGCATCTCACCATGGATGATATTTAAATGTAGGCTTTTTGTATGTTATTTTGCATATAATATCATGAAATTCTTCTCAAAATAAGCATGCTAATAATCATAAACATGTCGCATAAATAACTCAAATTTACATTCACAAAGAAATTCACACATATTGGGTGTTAGAAATGTCTTACATCTCACAACTCTATGTATTTCTGGATGCCTCTCAGTCATTACAACGTCATTGAACCTTAAATTATTCAAGGGCACATTTCCTTTCATTTTCCAGAACCCCTGATCTTCTATTTTTAAACATCCGTAATCTAGCACCTGCCATTTCCTCCAACTGTACAGCATCCTACAAAGATTTCCCCATTTCTCTCCCTCATGTGATTGTTGTGTTCCTGTTTTAAAGTGGGACTAAAGCCTCCTCATTTGCACCATACTTCTTGATACACTAATTACATCTTCGGTTTGTCACTACTAATATGTACTTTTTATATCCATTTATTAATTAATACATGCCCTGCCAATTTTTTGGATCAGGATTTGCTCCCTCAGTATGATATTTTCTAGTTTGACACATTTGCCTTTAAAATGCATGATGTCAGCAACGTGTTTTTTATATCTGAATAGAATTCTATATTTTACATGAACCACGATTTCAGTATTCATTTTTCAGCTAATAGACAACTGGGTTGTCCCAAAACTCTGGTTATTACAAAAATGACTTCTAAAACATGAGTGGAGCATATGTTATTGTTGTCTCGTAAAGCTTATTTTGGGTATAGTTTGAGGACCAATACAGTTGTGTCTTCACTTAGCACTAATTCCAATTATTTGATGTAACATTACATAGAGGTCTGGAAATGTTGTACCAGTTTTTTAATTTAAAGAAGATTGTTTCTTTATCTCAATAATCTCTACTATATTTAATATAAGCCATTGTGACAGATGTTAGGTGGAATCTCAGGGTGATTCCTCTTTTAATTTCTCTAAGTAATAATGATGATGTAAATTTTTGTACATTTTCCTGGCCTTTCGATGTTGTATATTTCTTATATATTTTCCTGACCATTAGATGTTGTATATTTATGTACATGTTTCCTGTCCATTTCATAGTCCTCTATGGTGAATTCTCTTTACATTTTTTATCCAAGTTTTTATTTGGATAAATTTGTTTCTGAGAGTTTAATTCCTTCCAATTTGTAAAGATATTTGATATGAGCCCACTATTAGATTTAGTTTTACTGAAATTATTTTCAATATATATATATATGGTTTCTGTGTACTTTGGACATGATAACTAGCCTTATAAAAGCATTTCAGGTTCTTTTACTCGCATTTATATGATGCTCATCCTACCTGAAACAAAACTGTTCTATTAAAGAAAGTTCCCCCTTTGCCTTTGTGTTTAAGTCTTCTCCATTTTCTTTTTTATTCAGTTTGATGTATCATGTTTTCATCATATATAATCTCATTTCATTTTGCTGTAGAGAATGTCAAATTTCTTGCCAAAACTCAACAGTGGTGTATTTGTCAGTTTCTTGTTTTAAAAACTTTAACAATGAACTTGCATCCTCATACATATCACATTCTAATTATCCATCTATGATACTTTTATATTAACTAATTGTAAATCCTTCTCAATTCTTTTGTACCCAAGGAAAAGATGCAATAATTATGATGAGTTCTCACAGCCAAAGTTTTAAGGCACTCCTTAGACATGTGCTGTGTAAGGATTTTCTTTTGTTATTATTATTTATTTAACTATCAATAAGCTCTTCCATTCAATTTTCTTTACACTTTTAATCCTTTTAACAACCTTCAAAAAATAATAATTGTTTTGGACAGACATCCATCAATATTTGTTTTGTTTTATTATATTATAAGAATAAGCAAGTTTTTTTCTGGAAAGACAAAATTTCCCTGGTGTCTCTTTGATGTTTGAGTTTTTGTTTGATTGTAGGTCATTTTAACTATCTTCCCCTACTGCTCGAGTGTATATAACCAATAAAAGCATAAAACATAGGAAACAAATCCTTAAAAAGGAGAAAAGACGTTTGTAATTTTATTTTATTTTAAAATTTAAAATAAAAGTATTTTTTCATATGAATTGCTATAAGGATATTTTACCTTCCGATATCATTCATAAATACTATTCACAATATGTTTTCTCTTCTTAATAGACAACAGGAAATTGGAGCAAAATGCTAAAAGAAAATTAAAAACAAACAAAATATAAACACTTAAACACAAAACTTCCATAAAATATTGGGTACCATTATATTGAAAATACAGTTGGAGCAATAAGATCAATGGCACTAATTTAATAAGAGAAAAATAGAGAAAGGACCTTTTGCATGGACAGAATTAAATGACCAGCAGAATGATAATCTTAATGTAATCTTGAAACATTCCCTTTGATTTGTTTTACCAAATGAAATTCATGTTTGTTCCAGATTTGTACACTAAAGTATCAGTATAATTTTTCAACTTATATTAAGGAGTTTTTTCCTGAAATTCGAAAGTAAAAAGACGCAATCTCTCATTTTCCATATAAATAAAAATACAAGTGTGTATCACATCTATCTCTTACACAGCATGAAATATGCAGTGTGATTCATAAAGAGGCATTTTGAAACACTTCAAAAGATGTTTTTTTCTCTTTACAATGTCACAAATCCTTAGTATTCTGACCTACTTACAAAATAAAAAAAAAAAAGGATACTTGTTCATCTAGGAAAAATAGTTAAACTAAATAAATGGAAATTTTCATGGTTATATATGCTGTATCATTTCATGTTTGTAATGAAATAGAAAAAAAGGTAGCATACTTGCATTCCACTCTCATATCTCTTCACTATGTATTTCTGAATTTTGTATTAGAAGATAGCAATCTCCAAACAAATTAGCATGTTTCTACTTTTATTAGAAATTGCCAGAAACTGGAATGAACCCAAATGTCCCTCAACAGAAGAATGTATAAATAAAATGTGGTATATTTACACAATGTAGTACTTCTCAGCAATTAAAAACAATGAATTCATGAATTTATTTTAGCAAATGGTTGGAACTGGAAATATCATTCTAATTGAGTAACCCAATCACAAAAGAATACACGTGGAATGTAATCACTGATAAGTGGCAATTAACCCAGAAGCTCTGAATACTAAAGACAAAATTAACATAACAAATGATTCCCAAAAAGAAGGAAAGTGAAGGTACTGGTCCTGGAAATGTTTGATGCAGCATAGTAGGGGAATACCAGGACACAGTAAAGAAAAATGGGAGTGTGTGAATGGGGAATGGGTCAAAGGAATGGGGATTATGGGACTTATCAGGAGGAGGGAACTGGGAAAGGGGAAATCATTTGAAATGTAAATAAAGAATAAAGAAAATTAAAAAAAGAAAATGGATACAAAATTAGTTTAAAATGATTTGATATAATATATATATGTATGTATATTATGTCATCAGTTTCATCATATTATTCCTCATTTGCTACAGGTAAGTTTTATCATAATGTACAAGTTGGCAAACAAATTACATCATTGACTTCGTGAAAGATTAAATGGAAACAATCAAACATATAGGATGGCAAATCATCACTGTCAATGATTAATGGTCAAATAAAGAGAGAATTCCTAAAAAGTGTCCTAATTGCAGAGTCTATACATCCATAGAGGGATCCATAACAAGAATAGGATTGGAAAGGACCAAAGCCAATCTATTACCAGCTGTAGCCTATTTAGCTTCTGCTTCTCAAAAGCACTTTGACACACCACCAATATGCTGCCCCAGGTTTAGGTTGTAGTGCTATGGATATTGGTCTGGTTTGTTTATAATTGACTAATAAGTAAATGTAATTGCATGAGAACCTTGAATCACTTTTTTTCAGCAGTTTCATAATGTTCGTTTTTATACGCATTTGTACTATTTATTAAATTACATTTTCATTGTGATACAGGAATCAAATATTTATGTTATCAAATTAATTTTTACTCAATAGCATTGTTAATTTCATTTAAATAATTTAAAATGCAAATATGCCTAGAAAACAATTCTGTGTTTTGGAAGATTCAGTTGCAACTTTTGTTGAGGTACAAAATATCAATGGATTATAAACTTCAATTTTTCTTAATTCTATAAAACATTTGGATAAAATGTATTACATACAGTAATTTGAAAAATTAAGCTATATAATCTCATTGGAAGTTTTCAATATATGTAATAATTTTGTAGATCGGAACACGTGTCCAGTCCTAGTGTATATTTTGATGATAGTCTTATCTTTCAGTTAGAAAACTGTGAAGAAAAATAGGATGTTTAATAGGAACACACACACTTGTACTATGGAGTATCCATATTTTATAAACGTGCAGTTGTATATTAAAGGTTCTTTAGAAAATCAGTTGGACTAGAAGTTGTGTTGCTGGAACAAACACATGAAGATACAGAGAAATGATGTTAGCACATGATGATAGAGAGGTGAAGTGATATTAGTTTAAAGGACGAAGGTAACGGAGAATTCTTGGCTTATAATTGTTCCACTTTACATTGAACCGTTGATATGCATTTGTATGGATACCATAACCAGGAATACATTAAGAATATTTCTGGAGATGTGTCAATTTTTTTCTGTTTCAGCATATGATGGGGGCTTGGCAGCAATGTCATAATGGTCACGTTCACATGTTGAGGTAAGACCTGTTTTGATGAAAACCTGTGGAGTACAGTTGATATTTGGAGGGAGAATCAAAACACTTCAAAGTTGACTCACTAAACCTTAGATAGCATTGCTTATACAGAAAGTTGTGCAAACATTACAGGTCTCATATCTTCACTAATTTTCACTTTGCAGAGAGAAACTCAGCTGAGATTATCTATAGGTACTCTTGCTAATTCCTCATGCTAACCTGTACTAAGTCTGAGTCCTGGAAGTATCTTCTAGGTTGTGCTACCACAGATGATTCTTGTTTGTTATTCTGACTCTACTGATTTACATGGCTGATATATGACTGAAGTGTTTGTGAGTGGATCAGTGAAGCATAATATATATTATATATTTATTATAAATATTCTATATATAAACATTTTTAAACAATTCCACTTTCTTTAACATTATTACTAGATTTTGGTCGAATTGAAAGGAGTTTAACACATTAAAAGTCATAATAATGTAGGCTTCAAAAAGTTTAATTTACAGAGTTGAATATTGTTCAACCTAAAATAATTATGTTATATTCTCCTTTTTAAAATATTTTCTAAAATATCTTCTATGATTTTAATGTTAGTAGATTATAAATGAGTTTTCTACGGTAAGCATTGTTTTTTTAATTCATGTGAGGAAATCAGAGATATTGAAGACTGTATGTATTGTGGAAGACAATGCAATGTTTGCCTTACAGGTTTATTTTGAATTTTTATTTTTAAAATTTCTGAAATTTTAATAAGACTTACTTAGTAGCTAATGAAGAAAAAGCATTATGAGAAATTCTGGATATAGGTAGTTTCAAATTTTTTTATTATTTTTAGTGATTATAAAAAATTAGCCATAACCTTCTATAATAGTTAATAGTTTGTACAGAAGCATACTGGTTGATAAATGGAATTGAAAAAAATCCCCAAAATAAACACATCTATGGACATTTAAACTTTGATAAAATATTCAGTCATTCATCTGACACAAGATGCATCCTCATCAAATTGTGCTCCTCTATCTGAATGTTCATATAGAGGAGAATGAAAATATACCGTATTTATCATCCAGCACAAAAGTAACATCCAATAGAATAAATTAACTTAATATAAAAATAGGAACTTTGGATCTAATAAAAGAGAAATTAAGAAATATCAATGAATTTCATTGATAATTCTGCAACAGTCCATTTTCTGAGTAGATGATAAATGTCTAAACTAGATAAATCAACAATTAAAAAATTGAACCTCATAAAATTACAAGGTTCCTGTAAGGCAAAAATAATTAGACAAAATTGAAGCCTATAAATTATGAAAAGTTCTTGACAAACTCTCTGTTTGAAAGAGGGCTATTATCCACAGTATATAAGATACACAAGAATGATTTCAATTAAGCTTCATTTCATCTTTCCCTTTTTTTAATGTTTATCCATGATGGTAGATTAGGGGAATGCACTAGAAAAACCGCTGAACACTTGTCTTTATACACAAGTCTGCCTAGTTACAGAAGAAGATGCCACTGTATTTGAAATACAAGTTCCATGCCATGACCACCAAGAAGAACAGCAACCATGGAGTGGATTTATCCAGAGCCTAGTGTGATAGAGAAAGAATCGTTGCAGGAGTGACTCAAGCCCTTTGTAAGAACCCAGAGAATCATGCCTGAACCACATTAGATACCTGTTATGTAAAGATGCAATGTGGAAATGAGAACAGCCTAGTGAAAGAGGTAGATAATAGTTTAGAAAGCTGAAAGAATGCAGGATATCAGAAATGTAGATATAGACTTTGGTGTTTGCTCAGCAAGTTTTTGGTCTTGATTTGGTCTAGAATTTCCTCACTGTCAAGTTTTTGGAGTATATGATATACTATTTCACTTTCATTTTATAAGGAATGCAGTTCTAAGAATGCATGAATCATAAAAGAGACTTTAACTTTAAAACACTGTTGAGGCTGTGCTAGAATATGTGGAGTTGTATGTAATGTATTTTTTGTATGGGTATTCATAGGTATAGCCCAATGCACTCATGAGTTTGAATAATCTAATGGGTTCCTGAGAGTGGAATGTGATTGATTGAAAATGCTTACTACATGGAAAATGTGGAATAATCAGATGTTTTCATATTGGGGAAGATGTAGCTTTCTTACAGGAAGTATGTAACTGCATGTCACAATGTAGTTAGGTCTTGTATGATTCTTTAAATTCTCAAGTCTCGGCAATGGTGTCTAGAGGGTCCTTCTGGATGGCTGTGGGAGAGTCTTCTGCCTGCCTTAGGGTCATAATGTAGGACAATTGGCTTCTTTATTAATGAATCGTTCTGCATAATACTGTACTTCATGCCAAGATGACAAAAGAAGGAAGCTCTAAAACTGTAACCCAGCCTTGATTGAATGTCTTCCTGTATAAGAATTGCCTTAGGGATAGAGATTATATGGCAATGAAACCTTTACTAAAACAGATATGGGGGCCAAGGACTTGGATATTATTGGCATAGGTGTGAGCATTATTTTTAAGAATGCAGATTTTGTCACTATGGAAAGCTGTGGGATTAATTAAGTGGGGCTCAATTGGACAAAGTAGTATAGTATTGAAGACAGTGGTGCTGAGAGCGATTTCAACTGTTGAGACCTGGTTCAAGGGATTTTAGAGGAATAGAAATTCAGTATTTGGCTTAGAAACAATTTTCCTGTTATTTTGTTGTAGGTCTTTTTGCCCTTCTCTGAAGAGTCTTCCTGAGCATAAGGTAAATTGATTTAGAATAGTTACTATAAGAAAGAAGTTCACAAAGCCAATTAATTTCAACTTTCTTCAGTGGTTCAGTCTTACATGGAAGGTTTTATTAATCAAGTGCACCAAACTGAGGAAGAAAAATACAAAATGTATGGTTCAGAGATAAGTGGAGAACTAGGAAATGGAATGGTGCTAAATGCTCTGTAGATGAATATTAAATATGATTACGGAAGTGTTAATATTGGGTAAGATGCCACCTAGCTTACTGTTTATGATTTTTCACTGAACCAAGAGAAAGTTATATCATTATAGGCCTTATAATTAACTGGTTAATATTCCCATTTGGAAATAAGGTGATGTGATTGTGTATCAAATTAACTGGTGATGGATTGTGATGACTATTCTCAGTGGTCAACTCTGTCAGGAGAGGACTGTATCTAGAAATGGAGGTCGTAACTGTGATTCAAACCTTTTTTTTTTATTTTTTTTCTATATTCTTTGCTACATTCGAAATGATTTCCCCTTTCCCGGAACCCCCCCCCCCCCTCCCATTTGTCCCCTAATCGTTCTTATCTCCATCCATTCTCCAATTACTTCGCTCCTGTTTTTCTCTGTCCTTATATTCCCCTCCAATGCTAGATCAATCCTTTCCGGGATCAGGACCTTCCCCATACTTCTTCATGCGAGTCATTTGTTATGTGATTTGTGCCTTGAACATTCAGGACTTCTGGGATAATTAATATCTTCCTATCAGAGATTGCATTCCATGTGTATTCTTTTGTGACTGGGTTATCTCACTTAGGGTGATATTTTCCAGATCAAAGCATTTGCCTAAAAAATTTGTGATTTCATTGTTTCTAATTGCTGAGTAGTATTCCATTGTGTAAATATACCACATTTTCTGTATCCGTTCCTCCTTTGAGGGGCATCTGGGTTCTTTCCAGCTTCTGGCTATTATAAATAAGGCTGCTATGAACATAATGGAGCATGTATCTTTATTGCATGTCTGGGAATCCTTTGGGTATATGCCCAGGACAGATATAGGCATGTCCTCCGGAAGTGTCATGTCCAGTTTTTTGAGGAAACGCCAAACTGATTTCCAAAGTGGTTGTACCATCTTACAGCCCCACCAGCAGTTGAGGAGTGGTCCTCTTTCTCCACATCCTTGCCAATACCTGCTGTCTCCTGAGTTGTTGAACTTAGCCATTGTGACTGGTGTAAGGTGAACTCTTGGGGTTGTTTTGATTTGCATTTCTCTCATGACTAATGATGTGGAGCACTTCTTAAGGTGCCTCTCAGCCATCCAAATATCTTTCTGTGAAAATTCTTTTTTTACATCTATGCCCCATTTTTAATAGGGCTATTTGGTTCCCTAGGGTATAACTTCTTGAGTTCTATGTATATATTGGATATTAGCCCTCTATCAGATGTAGGGTTCATGAATATCCTTTCCCAATTTGATGGTTGCTATTTTGTCCTTTTAACAGTGCCCTTTGCCTTACAGAAACTTTGTAATTTTTTGAAGTCCCATTGTCAATTCTTGATCTTAGTGCATATGCTATTTGTGATCTGTTAAGGAACTTTTCCCCTGTGCCCATGTCCTCTAGGGTCTTCCACAGTTTCTTTTCTATTAGTTTTAGTGTGTCTGGTTTTACATGGAGGTCCTTGATTCACTTGGAGTGAAGTTTAAAACATGGACATAAGAAGGGGTCAATTCGCATTCTTCTGCATGCTGACTTCCAATTGAACCAGCAGCATTAGGTGAAAAGGCTATCTTTTTTCCACTGGATGTTTTTGGCTTCTTTGTGGAAGATCAAGTGACCATAGGTGTGTGAGTACATTTCTGGATCTTCAATTCTATTCCATTGGTCCACTTGTCTGTCACTGGGCCAATACCATGAAGTTTTTCGCACTATTTCTCTGCAGTATTGCTTTTTTTGGTTGGGAGACTTTCTATGACCCTTTTTATTCCTTCAGGTGTTATTGGACTGTTTAGTTGATATATTTGATCCTGATTTAGTTTTGGTTTCAGATATCTGTCTAGGAAACTGTCCATTTCCTCCAGAACCTCCAGTTGTGTTGAGTATAGCCTTTTGTAGTAGGATCTAATAAGTTTTTGAATTTCCTCAGTTTCTATTGTTATATTTCTCTTTTTGTTTCTAAGTTTGTTAATCTGGATGCTGTCTCTTTGTCCTTTGGTTAGTCTGGCGAAGGGTGTATCTATCTTGTTGATTTTCTCAAAGAACCAGCTCCTTGTTTTGTCGATTCTTTCTATGGTTCTCTTTGTTTCTACTTGATTGATTTCGGCCCTGAATTCGATGATTCCCTACCTTCTACTCCTCCTGGGTGAATTAGCTTCTTTTTGTTCCAGGGCTTTCAGGTGTGTTATTAAGCTGTTAGTGTATGCTCTCTCCATTTTCTCTTTGGAGGCACTCAGGGCTATGAGTTTTCCTCTTAGTACTGCTTCCATTGTGTCCCTTAGATTTGGGTATGTTGTGTCCTCATTTTAATAAGTTCTAAAAGTCTTTAATTTCTTTATTATTTCTTCCTTAACCAAGGTAAAATAAAGTGGAATATTGTTCAATTTCCACGTATATGTGGGTTTTCTGTCGTTTTTATTTCTAATGAAGACCACTTTTACTCCATAGTGATCTGATGATACACATGATTTTCTTCCAAATCCTGGCCTGAAAAACATATGATTTATTTCACATTTAGAAGCATATTCACCATGAAAATCATAGATTCAGGCATGGTGGAATTTATCTTTAATCACAGGAGTCAAAACATGTTTATTTCTGAGTTCTATACCATCTTGGTATAGAGCATGTTCCAGGTAAAGAAAAGCTTAGGTCTAGGCCTGTTGGCATACAACTTTATTTTCAGAACCCAGGTATGAAGACCATCCAGATTTCTGAGTTCAAGTCAGATTACCGAGCTAGATACTTGGCAGCCAAATACAGATAATGGGGACATAGGAAAGTTGTGTGAATGTAATTGAAATGGGGGATGGTAGGAGGGAATGTTCCTATCACAGCAACCAATAGCACTTGGCAGCTTCAGGCAACTCACTATGCCTTTAAAATCAAGAGTAGAACAGGTAATGAGGACAACTGATACTGGTGAGCTAGAGATAAGAAACTGCCAGTAATTTAGAAGAGACTAGTGCCTCTAAGGTGAAATATTTGGTAAGTGTTACCTGAGAACACAAAGAACTTGTATTCCAGAGAAAGACATCCTGTTGGCATGCAGGTAATATTTACGAAATTGCCAGGACATGGAGAACTATTGAGGCTTGTCAGTGTGAGTGGTCAGAAAATATCATTGGAGATTTTTCAATCCCAGTGGCAGCTGCAATCCCAGTCTTAATTGATTTTGTGATGAATTTGAGGATTGCCACCTTAAAGACAGCATATCAGAAAGAATAGGTGAATGTGCTGCCTCTTTGCAGATGAAAACCCCAGTTTATTGGATATGGCAGTACCATAGGATGACCATGAATAGCAGCAGCAGTGGAGTGGAATAAGCTAGGGCTTAGAGAGATACAGAGGGACAAATTGGAGTTGTGAGACTCCATATAATAGCTTTTGTCTATTATAAATAAGGCTACTGTGTCTGGTTTTACATGGAGGTCCTTGAACCCCTTGGAGTTGAGCTTGCTGATACAGAGAAAGATTAACACTCCTTTACCTTTGGTGGGATTGCAAGATGGTACAGCCGCTCTGATATCAGTCTGATGGTTCATCAGAAAACTGGCCATGATACTTCCATGTGAGCCTGCTATAAGTCTCCTCGGTATATACCCAGAGGATTCCCTAGCATGCAATAAGGACACATGCACCATTATTCTCATTTCAGCCTTGTTTATAATAGCCAAAGCTGGATATAACCCATATGTCGCTTAATGGAGGGACAGTTATAGAAAATGTCATATATTCACACAATGGAATACTACTCAGCAATTAAAAACAATGAATTCATGAATTTCGTAGGCAATTGATTGGAAATGGAAAATATCATCCTACATAAGGTAACCCAATCACAAAAGAATACACATGGAATGCAATCTCTGACAATTGAATATTAATTAGCCCAAAATTTCTGAATACACAAAAACAATTAAAATAACAAATGATTCGCATGAAGAAGTAAGGAGAGGGCACTGATCCTGGAAAGGCTTGATCTAGCATTGTAGGAGAGTACCAGGGGAGAGGAAAAGAGAGGTGGTGATTGGAGAATCGGTGGAGAGAAGAAAGCTTATGGGACATATTAAGAGGGGAGAACCAGGAAAGGGTAAATACTTTAGAATGTAAATAAAGAACATAGAAAAAAAGAGCATGAATAGAAAAAAGAAAGAGAAAGAAAAAAAGAAAGAAAGAAGGAAGGAAGGAAGAAAGGAAGAAAGAAAGAAAAAAAGAAAGAAAGAAACAAAGAAGGAAGGAAGGAAGGAAGGAAAGAAAGAAAAAAAAGAAAGAAAGAAAGAAAGAAAGAAAGAAAGAAAGAAAGAAAGAAAGAAAGAAAGAAAGAAAGAAAGAAAGAAAAAAGAAAGAAAGAAAGCTGTTTTGAACATAGTGGAGCACGTGTCTTTATTGCCTGCTGGGGAATCCTCTGGATATATTCCCAGGAGAGGTATAGCAGAGTCCTCTGGAAGTGCCATGTCCAGTTTTCTGAAGAACTGGCAGACTGATTTCAGAGTGGTTGTACCATCTTGCATTCCCACCAGAAGTGAAGAAGTGTTACTCTTTCTCTGCATCCTTGCCAACACCTGCGGTCTCCTAGTTATTAACCTTAACCATTCTGACTTCAGTGAGGTAAAATCTCAGGGTTGCTTTGATTTGCATTTCCCTAATGACTAATGAAGTTCAAAATTTTTTAAGATGCTTCTTGTCCATCTGAATTTCTTCAGGTGAAAATTCTTTGTTTAGCTCTGTACCCTACTTTGTAATAGGAATATTTGGTTCCCTGGGGTCTAACTTCTTGAGTTCTTTGTATATATTGGAATTTAGCCTTCTGTTAAATGTAGGGTTGGTGAAGATCTTTATCAATCTTGTTGGTAATTTGTCCTTTGATGGTATCCTTTGCCTTACCAAAGCTTTTTTATTTTGTGAGGTCCCATTTGTCAGTTCTTGATCTAAGAGCATGAGTTACCGGAGTTCTCTTCAGGAAATTTCCCCTGTGCCCATGTCCTCCAGGGTCTTCCCCAGTTTCTTTTGTATTAGTTTCAGTGTGTCTGGTTTAATGTGGAAGTTCTTGATCCACTTCGACTTGGGCTTAGTACATGGAGATAATAATGAATCAATTTGCATTCTTCTGCATGCTGACCACTAGTTGAACCAGTACCATTTGTTGAAAACGTATCTTTTTTTCTACTGGTTCTTTTCAGCTCCTTTGTTGAAGATCAAGTCACCATAGCTGTTTGGATTCATTTCTGGGTCATCAATTGCATTCCATATTTCCACTTGACTGTCACTGTACCATTAACCATGCAGCTTTTAACATTATTGCTCTGCAGTATTGCTTGAGGTCTGGGATGTTGATTCCTCCACAAGTTCTTATACTGTTGAGAATAGTTTTAGCTATCCTGGCTTTTCTGGTATTTCAAATGAATTAGAAGATTGCTTTTTCTACCTTTATGAAGAACTGAGTTTGCATTTTAATGGGGATTGTGTTGAATCTGTAGATTGCTTTTGTCAGGATGGCCATTTTAACTATATTAATCCTGCCAATCTAGGAACATGGAAGATTTTTTCCATTTTCTGAGGTCTTCTTCAATTTCCTTCTTTAGAGACCTGAAGTTCTCCTCATGCAGATCTTTTATTTGTTTGGTTTGAGTCCCACCAAGATGCTTTAGCTTGTTTGTTTGTTGGTTTTCTATTGTAGACTTACTTTGTAGCACATGATGGTTGTGCTTCACAGTGGTGAAACAGTTGTAATTATGAATTATTCACCCAACCACACCCTTGTTAATATAAAAACACATTGAATAATGTTGTATATATAGTGTGTGTATGTATGGATATATACATATGTGTGTGTGAATCTATACATATAAATTTATATTCACAATGTGTGTATCATAATTTTAAAGCCATCCCATAGGTATGTAGCTTATTTGTATACAATTCATATTACTAAACCAGTCTTTAAATTATTAAATACTCTCACAACAATAGAACATTTTAACACCTTCAGAATGATTTACAACCATCATCAATAATTTCAGAGAAGTTTCATCACCCTCAAAATAATAATTCTTTATATTAATAATCATTCTCCCAAAGTTATCAGCCTTCCTTATACACAGGATGACCACTGAGTTCCAGAATCCTTTTGCATTGCCTGTGCTCAAAGTCTCCAAACACTAGTGTTCTAGATGCACAGTAATATTGAAGTGGCTTCTTCCAAATTCTTTGGACTTTCTCCTATGTCAAATGATGTTTTGTGTGGGCAGAGATGACAGGATATTTTGCTAAAGTAGACATAAAAAAGAATGCTTTGTTAAAGGAAGCATAGGTGACTGGATGTTTTGCTATAGCAGACTTATGAAAGGATATGTGATGTTGAGAAGGAATATGAATATGACCCCAGAGACAGTGGGAGCCTGATCACTGGTTTGCTTTCTTCCACGTCAATAGTCTTCCCTGAGGATTCATACATATTGTTTCATATCAAAATGCTTTGCTGGGTTTCACTTGTAGTGACTTGATAAGAGAGATATTGACCATATTGATTTATGTACCATAGAAACCCATTTTCAAGGTAAAGACTTCTAAGTCATTATGTCATGAATCTGTTGAATTCTAAGGCATTCCTGTAAGATCTCTTTGCAAAGATACTCAACTCCTCAACACTGAAAGAGAACCAAGAGTTACCTCAAACTTTGCGATTTTAGGGAAAGTCATGTGATATACTTTAAAATAGGAAGGAATTCTCTCAACAGGTTTAATATCTTGGCTGGGTATCAAAATTTAGTCAGATTTATAGAATTAGTGAGGCCATAGACTTGAAAATTTATCACACTAATTTACTAGATCAGCTCAATTCCTTTCTGTAGCATTCTAAATATTTTTTTTAATTTTTTTTTTAATTTTTACACACCATTTTATATGCCCCAACCTATCAACTATCAGACTTTTCTACCAATGATACCTCCTTCCCTCCCTGAAGTTTCCACATGGATGTCCACATCTGCAACTCCACAAGACCTCTAAACTCCCTGAGGCCTGTCTTTTGACGGTTATTTGCATCATCTCTGAATGAACACAAACATAGAAGTCCTCTACTGTATGTGTGTTGGGAGACTCATAACAGCTGATATATGATGACTTTTTGGTGGTTTAGTGTTTGAGAGATCTCAGAGGGCCAGATTAATTGAGAATGCTGGTCTTCCTACAGGTTCTCCCTCCTTAGTTTCTTTCAGCCTTCCCTAATTCAGGAACAGGGGTCAGCCATTTCTGTCCTTTATTTGGGTTTAAATATCTGTATCTGACCCTTTTTCCTGCTTGTTGGATCCTTCAGAGGGCATTCATAATAAGTCCTTTCTAGGGAATACTCCATAGCCTCAGTTAATAGTGTCAGACCTTAGGGCCTCCCCTTGAGCTAAATTCCACTGTGGGCCTGTCCCTGGACTTTCTATTCCTCAAGCTCAGCTGCATTTCTATCCCTGCAGTCCTTTCAGACAGGAATAATTACAGGTCAGAATTGTGGCTATGGGTTGCCCCCCCCCCATTTGATGCTCCATCTTTCTTTGCTGGAAAATGATTTTATATGTTCATTCTCCCTATTGTCAGGCATCTCATCAAAGGTCCCTTCCTTTGAGTTCTGCGTGTCTCTCAACTTCCAGGTTTCTGGTATATTCTGGAGAGTCTCCTCAACCTTTTGTCTTCCAAGGTTGCCTGTTTCCATTCTTTCTCCTGGCCCTCAGTCCTGCAGTGCTTTTCCTTTTCCCAATACCATGACAGGTTCTACTCTCCCCTGACTCCCCCACCGGTGTCCACATTCCCTTATGTGTCCCATCTCTACTCCCCACTTGTGATTCATTTCTTCTCCCTCCCAATTGGGACTGAGGTGCCTTCACTTGTGCACTTTTGCTTGTGTAACTTTTTTGAGTTCTGTGGACTGTATCTTGGGTATTATGTACTTTTTTGCTGAATACTCACATATTAGTGAGTACCTTCCATGTATGTCCTTCTGTGTCTGAATTACTGCACTCAAGATATGCTAATTATCTTCCCACAGAACATTTTTCTTAGTCATGGAGTCTCTACACTGCAATGAGTTAAATCAGCAGAGCCTAGAGTGACACAGAGAACTGAGTTAGAGGAGTGACCCAAGCCTTCTGATATTATAGTCCTAAAGGTCATGTGTCAACCTCATGGGATATCTGGTGAGTTAAAGCTGTTACCAGGAAATGGAACCAATCCCAGTAAATTAAATATTTTAATTTACAAATCTGAATAGAGTTGGATATCAGATATGTAGATAGTATAGTCTTCCTCCAACTAGTTTTTGGTCTTGATTTCGTCCAGTAGTTCCTCACTATGATGTTTTGAATTGCTACTCTATATCCTGTGATTTTGGGAGTATGTGACATATTATTCTAGTTTTAATTTATAATGTATTTTAGAATAGATAATACATGAATTTCAAAAGAGACTTGTCATATATAAATATTATTCAGTCTGTGTTAGACTATGGGTACTATTGGAAGTGAATGTAATGCATTTTGTATAAGGGTTTGCCTAAGTATAGAGCCAATGTACACATGTGTTTGAATAAACTTATGGTTTCCAGTGAAAGAAATGAGGTTGATTAAATCTGCTTACCCCATGAGAATTGTGGAATAATCAGACACGTTCCCATATTCCTTTCTTACAGGAAGTATGTCATTTCATGCCACAATGGAGGTGAGTATTGAATGTTTATTGAAATCCTCAAATCTTGGCAGTGGGGTTTAGATGATCCTCCTGGCTGGCTGCAGGAAAGTCTTCTGCCTGGCTTTGGATCAAAATGTAGGACACTTGGCTCCTATATCAACATATCCACCTGCTAATACTGTACTTTGTGCTCTGAAGAAATCAGAAGGAATCTCTAAAACTGGTAGCCTGCCTTGATTAAATGTCTTACTCTATGAGAGTTATTTTAATAATAGTGACTCTATATGACAAGGAAACCTTTACTAAAACAGAAATGGGTGCCAAAGACTTGGCACATTATTGGCATAGGTGTGAGCATGATTTAATTTGAGAAATGTAGATTTTGTGACTATGACAAGCAGTCGGATGGATTATGTGGGACTCAATTGGCCAAAGTAGTTCAGCATGGAAGACAGTGGTGCTGAGAGTGATTTCAACTGTAGATACCTGTTTCAAGGAACTTCAGAGGAATACATTTTTAGTATGTGGCTTAGAAAAATTTTCATGTTATTTTGTTGAAGGGCTTGTTGCCCTTGTCTCAAGAGTCTGTCTGAGCATAAGGTAAAGTGATTTAGAATAATTACTCTAAGAAGTTCTAAAAGCCAACTCATTTCAACTTTATCCAGTGGTTCAATCTTACAGGGTAGGTATTAACCAAGTGCACCAAACTGAGAAAAACAATACAAAATATATGGTTCAGAGATAAGTGGAGAACCTGGAAGAGGAATGGAACTAAATGCTGTGTTGATGCATATTGAATAGAATTAAGGGTGTGGTAATATTGGGTAAGATTTCAACTTGCTTACTGTTATATTTTAGCAGTTCACCAAAAATAAGTTAAATCATTTTAGGTATTATTATGACCTTGATATTATTCCCATTTCAAAATAAGAAAATATGACCATGTTTCAAATTGACAGGGGCTGGATTGTGATAACAATTTTCATTGGTCAACTCTGTTGAGAATGAACTATATCCAAAAATGGAGTACATGATTCTGATTCAGATCTTGAGGTTTGAAAACACATGATTTTGGTCCAAATCATGATCTGGAAAGACACAAGATTAATTTCATATCTAGAAGCATATTCACCATGAAAATCTTAGATTCAGGCATGGTGCAATTTATCTTTAATCCCATTAGACAAAAGAAAGTTGATTTCTGACTTTTTTTACCAGCTCTGTGCAGAGCATTCTCCAGGTAAGGAAAAGCTTAGGTTGCATTTGACCTGCAACTTTAATCCAAGCACCCAGGTATGAAAACGTTACATATTTCTGAGTTCAAGTCAGTTTACTGAGCTTGTTCGAGGAGAACCAGTCATAGATAGTGAGGACTCTTCTTGAAAACAGGAAAATTATTTAAAAGTAATTTCATTGGGTTTAGGGGCATGTTCTAGCCCTTGCAACAAATAAAACATGGCAGCTTCTGGCATGAAACTATACCTTTAGAATCAAGAATCGAACAGGTTACTAGAACAACTGATTCTAGTTAGCTTGAGATAAGAAATTGGCAGTGATTTAGAAAAGACTAGTGTGTATGAAATGAAATCTTCTGGTAAGTGTTACCTGAGAGCAGAAAGAAGCTTTTTTCCAGAGAAAGACCTCCTGCTGATATCCAGGTAATGTTTAAGAAACTGCCAGCTAATAAAGGTTTTGGTGGAATGAACAGGTCATGGAGAACAGTTGAGTCTTATCAGTGTGAGTGGTCAGAAAATATCACTGTGGATCTTTCAACCCAAATAGCAGTTACTGACTCTCAGCAAGATATTGAGGCTGGTGTAGATGGAGCCAAGATGGGCGATCTTGTCGTTGTTCCCGAGACCCATGCTGATACGCCATGATACTAAGCTGTTTCCTTGTCTTTTTTGTTGTAACAAGTCTCTTGATATACCTTATTTACCTTTAGATAAAGAGGAGGGAAGTGTAAATAAAAAGTATGCCCTTGTCATCCTTTTGAAAGTACTTTCAATTGTTTTCCTGTGGTGCATCTGCAGAATGAGGTTTATCCAACAAAGACAGTTTGCAATGATGGTACAGGCATTCACAGCCATTGAAGCTGGACAGTCCTCCCAGGCCTGGCTGGCAGCCATGAAGGCCTAATAAGATGCTTTCCATGCTCAGGATGTGAGGCTAAGCACTGCACTCAGGGGCCCATGATTGAAGAGCCCTTGAAGGGAGCATGTTTGACTGCACACAGGTTGGTACCCCAGAACCTGTCTCTGAGCAAAACGTACCGGACGGGTTTGACGAAATCCACTGGGCTGATGGCTCAGAAGGGCGTCGAAACAAGGTCCATGAGTCCACCCAATGGGCAAATGATATATCAGAGGTCAAACCTCTACTCTCCCTGAATGCATGTTTAAAAAGAAAAAGGAGGAACTGTAGGGAGCTGCTTGCCCGTTAACTGTCGTTAACAGTTAACAAGTCCTTATTTGGGTGGAGCCTGTTGAGTATTGAGCGTTCCGCGTGGATACAGCCTATCAGCAATGCCCATGTGGCTAAGAAGAAGTACAGGGATCCTGTGTAAACTGCTATGAAGATCTTCATGTGTTGCGTCATTCCCTGCTTGACTTCTAAACTACCTGGGGTCTCCATTTAATTGAGGGTTAGATGCATTATCTCTGAATGAATACAGGCCACACGATCCTATATTCTTTGTGTGCTAGTTGCCTCATATCAGCTAATGTATATTGCCTGCTTGGTAGTCCAGAGTTTGAGAGATACTCTTGGTTGAGAATAATTGAGATAGCTGGCTTTCTTACAGCATCAGCAAAGCTTGATTTAGCCATCCCTAATTCAACAGTAGGGGTAGCTGCTTCTGTAAATTGATTAGTTTCGAATATCTAATTCTGACACCTTCAGTTGTTTGTTGGGTTTTCTTGAATTCTGTCATGTTAGGTCCATTTTGAGAGCATTCAGTAACAGTGTCATTCCTTGAGACATCCTTTTGTACTGAATCCCACTTTGAAACTGTTATTGGAACTTCTATTTCTCTGACCCTTCTACATTTTCCTCCCTGTAATTCTTTGAGAAAGAAACAATTTTGGATCAGAGGTATGAATGGGGGATGGCCCCTCCACTCCCTCATTTGAAACCCTGTCTTCTCCCTGGAGATAAGTTCTATAAGTTCTCTCTTCATACTGTCAAGCTTATCATCTAGTTTATGGTGGTCTGAGAGGACACAGAGGAATATTTAAATTTTCTTGCCTCTGTTAAGATTTAATTTGTTAGTAATGGGTAAATTTTGAAGAGTGTTTCATGAGCTGATGAAAAGAAAATGTATTCTTTTGGGTTTTGATGATATGTTCAGTAGATGAAGGTAAGTACTCTTTGGTTCACTATTATCTGTTAGCTCCAGTATCTCTCTTTAGGTTTTGTCCACATGCCCTCTCTTTATTGTAAAAGTGGTATTGAAGTCATGCACTATCATTTCCTGGTGTTGCATGATTAAATATAACTTTTGTACAATTTGTTTCCTTTGTAAATGTTGATACCTTTCCATCTAGGACAGTTATTCTTTTTTTTTTTTAATTCAATATATTTTTTATTACATTTCAAATGATTTCCCCTTTTTTGGACCCCCAATCCTTGAACATCACATAAGCCCCCTTCCCTCCGCCTGTTCTCCCATCCACCCCTTCCCACTTTCCTTTTCTAGTTTTGCCCTATACTGCTAAACTGAGTCCTTCTAGAACCAGGGCCACTCCGCCATTCTTCTTGTACCTCATTGATGTGTGGACTAGGTTTTGGGTATTCCCATTTTCTAGACTAATTTCCACTTATTAGTGAGTGCATACCATTATTGATCTTTTGAGAATGGGTTACCTCAATTAGTGTGATGTTCTCCAGATCTATCCATTTGTCTAAGAATTTCATGAATTCATTGTTTCTAATGTCTGAATCGTACTCCATTGTGTGTATATTCCACATTTTTTGCATCCATTCTTTGGTTGAGGTATACCTGGGCTGTTTGCAGATTCTGACTATTAAAAATAGGACAGCAATGAACATAGTGGAGCATGTATTCTTATTACATGCTGGGGACTCCTCTGGGTATCTGTCCAGGAGTGGTATAGCAGTATCCTCCAGACGTGACATGACCAGTTTTCTGAGAAACGGACAGATTGATTTCTAGAATAGTTGCACCAGTAGTGGAGGAGTGTTCCTACTATTCCACATCCTAGCTAACACCTGCTGTTTCCTGAATTTTTAATCTTAGCCATTCTAATTGGTGCAAGATGAAATCTCAGGGTTGTATTGATTTGCATGTCCCTAATGACTAATGAATTTGAGTATTTTTTCAAAGAAATGAAAAATCACCTTGGTATATCTTTCTAATATTTATGAAGTCTTTCCTTATCCTTTGTACTTATTTTGGTTTGAAATATTTACATAAATATATACCAGAATGGCTAAACCAGCTTGCTTCTTTGGTCCATTTGTTTGTACAGGATAGATCAGGATACTGAGTGCTCAAATCCTGCACTGAAGGCAGGAAGGAGAGAGAATTAATTGGAGGTAATGAGATGGTACCAACTGGGAGTTTCTGTCTGTGTTGATATACTATTTTCCTCACACCAACGCCAGTCTTGCACGCAGCACTTAGCATTTGGGATAAGTAGTTCAAATTCTCAATATTAAGGATGAAATTACATACTTTTTTTTAATTCAAAATTGTCTTGTTTTAAAATACGGTATATTCTTCATTTACATTACAAATTATTTCCCATTTTCTGGCTCCCCACTCCCCAAATGTCCCATAAGCACTCTTCTCTCCCCCTGTTCCACCATCTACACCTTCCCACTTCCCTGTTCTGTAATTCCACTATACGGCTGCACTGAGTCTTTCCAGAAACCGGGGACACTCCTCCGTTCTTATTGGACATTATTTAATATGTGGATTATTTCTTGGGTATTCAAAGTTTCTAGGCTAATATACACTTATCAGTGAGTACATACCATGACTGATCTTTTGAGACTCGGTTACCTCACTTAATATGATGTTCTCTAGCTCCATCCATTTGTCTAAGAATTTTATGAATTCATTGTTTCTAATGGCTGAATAGTATTCCATTGTGTAAATATGCCACATTTTTTGTATCCATTCTTCCATTGAGGAACACCTGGGATCATTCCAGCTTCTGGCTACTACAAATAGGGCTACCATGAACATAGTAGAGCATGTGTCCTTATTGCATGCTGGGAAACACTCTGGGTATATTGCCCAGGAGTGGTAAAGAAGGATCCTCTGGAAGTGATGTGCCCAGTTTCTGAGGAATTGCCAGACTGATTTCCAATGTGGTTTCTCCAACTTGCAATCCCACCAGCAGTGGAGGAGTGTTCCTCTTTCTCCACATCCTCACCAACACCTGCTGTCTCCTGAGTTTTTGACCTTAGACATTATGACTGGTGTGAGGTGAAATCTCAGGGTTGTTTTGATTTGTATTTCCCTAATGATTAATGATATTGAACATTTCTTAAGGTGCTTCTCAGCTCTCTAAAGTTCTTTATGTGAAAATTCTATGTTTGTCTCTGTACACCATTTTTAAAGGGGTTATTTGGTTCTCTTGGTTCTACCTTCTTGAGTTCTTTGTATATGTTACATATTAACCCTCTGTCAGATTTAGGGTTGGTGAAGATCCTTTCCCAATCTGTTGGTTGAAGTTTTGTCCTTTTAACAGTGTCCTTTGCCTTACAGAAACTTTGTAGCTTTATGAGATCTCATTTGTCTATTCTTGATCTTAGAGCATAAGCTATTGGTGTTCCATTAGGGAACTTTTCCCCTGTGCCCATGTTCTCAGGGGTCTTCTCCAGTTTCTTTTCACAACAACACACCCTTCTCTCAAGTGTCAGATGTCAACTTGGAGGAGGTTGTGAAAGATTCTATGAATCAAAGTTAGTGAATGACCCCAGAGAATGTCTGCTGTCAAGGCATAGAATGCATTTTTACAAATGAGTTATAGTGGCTATAACTATATGCATGAGACCAGTTCAAGACTATGCCAGACAAATCCCAGGATATAGGGAAGGGTACTCTAAAAAATCCCAGTGTGAGGTAAAAAATCAAGCCACTTCCTTTTAGTCACTATTGGGAAATAGAAATTTATATTTTATGGATACGGACCCTGAATATATAAACAACAGTAACTGTATATGATGGTTTAAGTGAGAAATGTCTCCTTTATGATTAGATAATAGAATACATTATTCTCTTCATGGCTTATGTTTGGGAAGGTATAGTAGCTTATGTAGATGGTAGAAGAAGTATCTTATAGTATGCAGGCATTGAATATTTGCATATCACTTGACTTCCACCATATTTTCTTTCTAGTACTTGTAAAAGATGAGAATTCTCAGATTCCTACTAGTTTTACTATTCCTGACACTTGCTGTCATACAACACATCATGAAAGAGCCTTTTCTCTCTGAAAACATGACAAACTAAACTATACCTTTTGAGAGGAGTCCTGGTCATGGAATTTCATCATCCCAAATGTAAATTAATACAATGAAATTTGTAAGGTTATCAAAAACACATAAAATATGAACGGGGTAGTTACTGGTAGAGGGATAAAAGGAATGAAGGAACTAGAAAAAATGAAATGCAGAATGGATTTTTCTTGTTTATCCTAAACATCCATCAGCTTAGAATGAGGAAACTAGGAAACTTTAGTTCATAGAATTTGGTGCACTGATTGGATTCAAGGTCCACTACACAGCCGGGCAAATTTGATCAGTTCCCATAGCTCAGAAGGTCATTTGACATAGTTGAGAACATACTATGATTCTTTTTAGCTAGGTGCATATAGTATCAAACAATCCACGCCTGAAAACATATCATATATAATTGGGTAATATTTAGTTGTAATAATAATATAATTCTATCATTTGAAGCAAAATAGGTAAAAAATGTTATGTAAATTGAACGAAGCCTGAATAATTGTATGCATGGTTTTTGAAAGGTAAATTAGAAGTAAAAAAATAATTTTCACTATGTATGTTCATTTTCTTATAACTTACATGTAGTATAGGTATTTATATAGCTACCTAATAGTGTGAGATCTTTTGATATATTCTGACATTCTGATTTCATCTAACCCTCTCCCCTAATTCTGCATGTATATCTCTCCCTAATTAGAACTTGACTGACTATTCTATGACCTTCATCTGTTCACTTGTAACTTCCTTTTGACCCATCTACTGATCTCTGACTTCAAAGCCTGCGATGGTTCCTATTTACTTGATTCAGAATTTTCTTCATGTTATGCACTCAGATCAGCAGATTTCGATGTAGGAGACACTGATGAGAAAGAACACACAGCATTTCTGATTTATTGTCTAGATTAACTGTCTCAGTACCATTCTTTTTTTATAATTTTATTCATGTTCCTGGCAAAGTCATTACTGCATCTTTGGACAGATGAATACTCTTCCATAATGTATATGGACCACAAATCTAATCATCAAATAGGGCATTTATGTTACTTCTATTTTCTAGTTATTGTGAATATATCAATAATGAATATGAAAGAGAAATATTTAAAAGAGAATGTTGAGTGTTAGGGTAAATAACAATGGGTAGAAAGATTCAGCACACCTAAAAACAAAACAAATCAATAAAATCCTTATAATGAGCTTGGGCAGGTGCTAGATGTTTTACCTTCTTATGTGATGTAGTAAAATGTTCTGACAAAAGAGGCTTTTATCTTTCTGAGAGAGATAATGTTAATTTGGCTCCCAACTTGAGGTTGCTCTTTTCATGACAGGGAAGTCACAGCAATGAGACCTTGAGAAAATTCATTATACCAAGCATAGAGTCAAACGTAGATAAGAATGAATTAATACATTTTTAACTTGCTACCTCCATTTTGTGTAGTCCTGAATGTCGTATCCAGGCCATGATGTTTAATATAATTCAGAATGGCTTAGCTGTATCAAGTAACATAATCAAGTTATTTCTGCACAGACAATATTTGAGATTTTTCTTAATTTACATGAATAATTTCTTAAATCTCTTCTGAAATTTACCCATAAGAGAAAGATCTTGTCAGAGAAAATGTTATAATTTATCATTGTAACTCACTAGTGTGACTCTGTGAATTCTTTGGATTTTCTCTACTAGACCTCTCATGTACTATGTTCTTTCCTAGTGTTTTCTCAATGTACACATAGAGTGATTGATTAAGGCAAAGATTCTGATGCAATTTAGTATACCATTTGGGAAAGGATAAATAGAGAAAACCGGGAACACGGCCAGAAATGAACTTAAAAGGCTATAAGGTAATATGGAACAAAAGGGAAGAGAAAACGAAAGTAAGTGAAACATGTAAATTGAAAATCATGAAGACTGGTTATAGGTTGTGAAAAAATAGCTAATAAATAGAAGTGGAACACAAGCAGAAATATTTAGTAGATTACACAAATAAAAGAAAATATAGCACTTATAGCCAACCAAAAACATATTTTTAAGCATACTTCAAGTTAATAAAATTAATAAACTAAATTCTAAATAAGTAATAATTAAAATTTAATATTTTATTACTATTAATTTTAACACTTGGAAATATTTGTTTCTATATACTAAGGATATAAAACTTTGAAAATTAAAAAGATTACTTGTTAAGTATTTAATTATTATTATTATTATTTTTTTTTATGTATAAGAAGAGAAAAAGGAAAAAAGCAATGAAAAAGGCCAAAAAAGTTCCTTGTAGCCTTGTGGGATTTAGTGGTGTCCAGTGCTAAGTAGACTATGCATAAAAAAATTTTGCTTTATAAACAATTATTAACATTAGTGGATAATGAATTGCATTAACACAGACTTTCATATCCTTACACACTTCTGTTTATAATTTCACTTTAAGGATTCTCAATATCAACTTTAAGTAAAACAGGGCACAAGATAAATATATGTTACTGATTAGATTGTGATGTTATTACTGAGCTAGTCTTTCTCAACTATAACTAACCTAGAGAAGTCTGGGTCACTTATTGCTTTACTTCTTTCAATTATTTTCCTGTATAATATTCCTTAGAATTATTACTTTGGTAACAGCAGCTTTGACGCCCCTTTCTACTCAGGAATCCACCCTCTGTGCCTTAACTGTAGCACACATTTTATTTATATCATAGGGTCACTAGTGTGGTTTCTGCATCGTGTGCCAAACTGTCAAAAGAGTGTTACATATATTCCTACTGCATTAGATAGTAAATGTGTCTCATGGAGGCTGGGAAGATGATTCGTTGTTTAAGAACACTGTATTTTATACACATAACACACATGACATGCAGCATGTTTCATTAATTCTACTTCCTGGGAACATGAACATTTTCTTTGATTTCTGTATGTAGCAGTAACACTTGGAGAACATAGAAAGTCATATATAATGTTACAAAATTTCCGATACTTCTATAGGGATTATTGATTTGAAGAATCTATTTTAGATAATACTGTAGCTCTATATTTTATACCTTTTTAAATAATAATAATTATGCTATGAGTTGGTCTACAAAAAATTTACTCCAGTATTTATTTTTATTCAGACTTTTATAAGTAACATTATTTGTCAGACAATCAACAGTAAAAATTCTCCTTTTTCTATATATAGAATTCTACTGAAGATGCCACTAAAAAACTACTCTTTCCTTAAACAGATCATTCATGTGTTATTAAAAATTAAAATGGCTACCAAGAATCACCTAAGACCTTCATCTTGCCGGTCCACATAACTCTGCATGTGCTGTGGGAACATACTTGCATGAAGACATTATTTGGGAATGACCACTCAAAAAAGGTAAGGGGATATGATTTTTCCCTTTGGATACAAATTACTTATTGTGATCAAGAAATTTGGAATACATTTGAAAGTCTAGTGATGTTAAAAGTCACCGTAGGACTGCATTCTTCTGAAGTGGGATATGTATGCATTAAACTATTTCAAGAAATATTTGGAAGAAGACTGTTAATGAACATTGAAGGAAAATAATATTTTTTGTTCTTTCTTTCCTTCTTTTTATTATTTTCTTTTAAGATTTTGATTTTAAGAATTGACGTTTTAGACAACAATATGCTGCATGTATAATGGTAGTCCAAGAAGAATAGGGTAAACTTGAAAAATCCTTTTTTGTATGATATAAATTTTATACTCATATCAAATGATTTCCCATTTCCTGGATCACCCTTCCCCCAAATTCCAATATGCGCTTTTCCCTCCCCCAGTTCCCCTATCCACCCCCACCCACTTCCCTGTTCTGCTAATCCACTACACTGCTGCACTGTCCCTTTCCAGGACAAGCATCCTCTCCTTCCTTCTTCTTGGGCATCATTTCATTTGTGAATAGTTTCTTGGGTATTTGGAAATTCTGAGCTAATATCCACTTATCAGTGAATGCATGGCACATGTGTTCTTTTGTAATTCGGTCACTTCACTCAAGATGACTTTCTTCAGTTCAAGAAGAATACTGTAAAGTTGAAAAAGTCCTTATCACCTAGTGTCTTTTTGTTTGTGGTCTATTGCAGCTGTAATTTGAAGCACATGAGGAATACCCTTTGTAGTGGAGAGACAATTATAACTAAGAATTATTAGCCTGAACTGGACTGCTGTTCGTATAAAAGCATATTGCATGCAATTATATTCATATAAATATGTTTGTATATCATAGACATATACATATATATTTAACAGCATAATAAAATTAATAATGATATAAATGAAGTGTATGTTATATACCTATTTTTATGCTAGAATTACCTCCTAATTATATGAAAATATTAGTGTATGTATGCCTTACTTCAGGTACATTGTCATGAATTCAATCCTTTGTTTTCAATGGCTCTTAATTTTACAAAAAACTATATGTATTAATATTTGTCATCACTTTAAAATTATTTCCGTTATATCTTTTTTGCAGTGCCCTGCTGTAGTTTCCATCCTAACAACTCTTCCTTCATTCAGTTTAATTTTAATTTAAAACTTTATTTATTTTTTAATTTTTTAAAATTTTGGGGCATTTTACAGAGAAACGGGTAGATATGGATGAATTGGAAAATGAGTGCTATTAGGTGGCATGATGAGAAACTCACAGAGAATCACCAAAGGACATACAATTTGAAAAAGAAAACATACAGAAAGCAAACAATGACAACAAAAAAGAAAAGAAAGCAATGGTAATTTTTAACAAGTTCTTTCCAGAAATAGGTCCATAGGAAGGAAGTCACTGTGGTGTAACTCACAATAGAGTGGGATGTCCCAAAGTATGGCCTGTTCAATTTAGAAAGTGTCTTGATTTGCTATTGTTGCTATGATGAAACACTGCTGATAAGTAACTCATGGAGGAAAGGTTACACTTTGTGATACACTTCTAGTTACCAGTTGACTACTGAAATGTCAGGGCCCAAAAGGAAGCAGGGCAGGATCCTGGAGGCAAGAACTGAAGCAGAGGCTGTGTAGGAGTGCTCCCTCCTGCGTTGTATCTAATATCTCTCTTTACCTCACTATTAGGTCATAGATGACATCATCCTAGAGGTCTGGGTCCTACAAATTCCACTGTTAATCAAGACAACATCCCATAAACTTCCCTACACATAGGTCAATTTGGTGTTGCAGTTTCACAACTAAGATCCTTTTTCTCACCAACTTCTTCTATTAGTATCTATTTATTTATTTATTTATTCATGTATTTATTTATTCATTTATTTTTATTTATGAAACAGCAAGACTAAAGTAAGTGATGAAAGCAAATGTTTAACTGGGACTTAGATATGTAGAGAGAGACTATCTTCTTCAGAGTCCAGAAAGAGGAACATTTCTGCAGGAAGGTAGGACAACCAAACATGAAGCAGAATAAGCCTTAGAAGCCTCTACCTTTAAAATGAGATTCTATGGTACATGAAAACAGTAGGTAAGTCAACATGTTAGTTAAGCAATTGAGAATTGTACTTACTAGCAACACCTTATGAAGTATGAAAATAACCAATATATCAAGGTATCAGAATAGTTGCAATAAAGATTACTTATATGTCAGTAGTAGCCTAGAAGACTTTGATTAGTCTTATTTTTATTTTCTTTACCTCACAATTGAACAAAATTTTGGGTCTTTCATTTGGTTTCTCAGAAATAAAATGATGTTCTATAGAGCCTTCTAAATTTCAGACATTCATGCCTTGTTATTTGTCTCTAAGATTATCCCATGCTGCTCCCTTGACTTGACCGATTCACATATTTTAACTCTGACAAATTTTCCTAATATAATACCAAAGAAATGTAATATAAATATAATGAAAACCCCCTTCCTTTGACTACTTTCATTATTACATTCCATGTTTTCAATTGTTTTAATCTAATTTAGTATGTAAGGTGAAGAGCTGATATTCCTATAAATAAAAACTTGTTTTCATATTAAATGGCATATCACACCAAGTTAAGAATTTGTTTACCTGTTCCTGCAATTTTCTACAATGATGATTATCATTGCAACACCCAGTTTTTTACTTATTTATTTATTTGAAGATTTGTAAACATAAGTAAGCCAAAAAATCACACAAGAAATCTCATATAGCTTTTAAACACAAGTAGCAGCATATAGAATTAACACTAAAATGAATTCTCCTTCTGTGTAAAAATTACAAGCTTACTGAGAAGTAAATCATGGAAACTCCATCGTTGACAATAAACTTAAAATTTAAAAAGTATCTTTTCCTTAATCTAGCCAAGTAAAGAAAGACAAATATAATTAAAAATTATATTATAGAAATTGATGTGGATATTAGATAACTATAAGAAACTCACATCTTTTAATCAGTAAGATCAATATAGGAAAATATTTCCTAAAATATTATTTTGATTTTCTCCTTTTTCAACCGTATTAAATTTAGAAAACACTTTTGATGCTACTTTCAGTAACGATATTACTGAAGTGAATTTTTAACCCTCAGGCCTCCCTTTCTTCTGCCATGTTCCCTTAGATTCTCCCATAAAGCATCACTGATATGACAACCAAAACATTTGTCAAACAATACAACTCAATGGACTTGAAAAATTATTTGGGTCCTGAACCCTACAGAAATATATATTGGCTACTGCATCCTACAATATCCATTGTATACATGTGTATATATAACAAGTGTATTCCTTATATTCAGGAGAAAGGTGGGGTCCATTCTCTTATAAATTATTAATCTGTGTAATTTTATTTCTGTAAGTGAGACAGATAATGTATAGTATTATATACAATAGCATGCATGGGTATCTGTTATTTGGTTGTTGCCATTTACTTGTCCAACTCCTATGATGAATCTGTACATGGTTAATTATCATTTCTATCATCTTGAATATATACTTTATCTTTAGACTATTGTTCCCTGTGTAGAACTAGATTGCTGAAGAGAAATGGGTTAATGACTGATTATACTGTGTAATGTTTCTCCGCTTGCTATTGTAGCCTACTCTCGTATCGGTTTTCTTTGACAACATAGACATTTAATATTCATTTAAAAGTCTCACACCTATGGAGAAATGAACAATTACTAGAACTTAAATTTTAAGTATGCAAGGCTTGTTCTGAAATCATTTACAAAATTTTACCTGAAGTCATTTATGATACTTGTCCAAATTCCTCATACAAAATTTAAATCTAAGGCTCAAATCAAGTATAACCACTCGTTCACCAAAATAATCCTCATCAATTCGTTCTGCATAAAGAGGTTATATTTCGATGTTCAGAGGACTTACAATAGGATAGTCCCCAGCTCTTCCAGGCACCAAGACAACAACAGGGACTTAAACAGCACAACACTTCTTCAGTCTGAGCCATCACATGCTATTTGTCTTCTAACTTGCCTCTGGGTACAAAACCAGGACTTGGGCAGAGAATAAGGAACAAAGAAATTCATTACGTTGTCATGTGAGAAACCTCAGAGGGAAGACCCAGCTGTAGTTTTCCTCCTCACAAGTACAAAATGTCTAAACACTAAACAAAATAAAAGTTCAGTTTTAATTGAATCATCCTCCTGCCTCCCCAGTGTCCAGGGATAGACAGTGTAGAGATCATTCTGGATTTTCTATTGGTTACCTGCTTGTTCACCATAAGAAATGGAATGAAGCAAGAAGGGACTTGCTTCCTTTCCTTATAGTTCTAGGGCAGTACTTGCAGTCATTCATTTCCACAGATGCCAGAACCACTAGAACTTATTCAGTAAATGTCCTGTGCATTGTTTACTCTTAAGCCTGACTTAAGGACATGAAGCACCATCTCACTGTGGATTATGTGGCACATATATATTATTTATATAAATATTCCTCTATGTAAAAAAAAGGCAGGCATTGTTTTAATCAGTCAGCCTTTATTTGTGACATTGTCATTTTTCTTTATAGCTTTGAAATTTTGATATCAATGAATATGTAATATTTTAGTATTATGTGTGTACTTAATTCTCTGTTTGCTTTTAGTACATTCACAGATATCTCTTATTTTGGGGAATCTTTTTGCAGACAAATCATAAACAAGCAATTATTTCATTGTGTCCAATAGACTCAGTAGACACTAAGACTAATCTAATGTCCCTCCATTTTATTCCTGAGAATCTCTCCTCTCTAGTCTCTGGTACATTCTAGAGATTCCACTCAACTTCCAACCTCCCTAGTTTGCTTGTTTCAATTCTTTAGGCTGGCCCTCAGCATCTCCGACCGGTTTCCAACACTGAACACCTGATTATGTAGGGAAGAAACTGAAGAGGAGAATAAACCTATAAGAAGATCTATGATCTCAACTATCATGGATACTAGAGATCTCTGAGAACTTAAGTCACCAGTCAGTCAGCATATACCAGGTGATATGAGGCCCCTAGTATTTATACAGAGGAGTATTACCAGGTTTGGACTCAGTAGGAAAAGATGCACATAAACATTCAAAGACATGAGGCCCAAGGGTTTTGGGAGGTCTTGTGAGGTGGGTATTGGGGGCATCTCACACTTGGAGATGAGGTGAAGGAAGAGATATTGAGTGTAGAACTTTCACAATGTTGACCAGGAGGGGTCCACCTATAGCATATGCTCTAAGATCAATAATTAATAAATCGAACCACATAAAAGTACCAAATGTATGTAATGCGAAGGACACTCTCAATAGGACAAAATGGCAACCAAATATATGGGAAAAGATCTTCACCAACCCTGCATCCTACAGAGGGCTAACATCCAATATATACAAAAACTCAAGAAATTAGACTCTGGAGAGCCAAAGATCCCTACTAAAAACAAGGTACAAAGATAAAAAATGAATTCTCATGTGAGGAATATCAAGTGACTGTGAAGCAATTATAGAAATGTTCAACATCCTTAGTCATCAGGGAATGAAAATCAAAACAACATTGAGATTTCACCTCATATCACTCAGAATGTCTAAGATAAAAACTCAGGAAATAGCAGGTGCTGGCAGTGATGTGGAGAAAAAGGAACACAACCTCCACACTGCTGGTAGAATTGCAAGCTGGTACAACTACTCGGGAACTCTGACTTGTGGGTCCTCAGAACTCTGAGCATCATCCCTCCTCTTCTTGAACAGGTATTATTACTGATATCTATCTGTCATCTATCTGTCTGTCTGTCTGTCTGTCTGTCTGCCAATATATCTCTCTATATCTATCTATCTATCTATCTATCTATCTATCTATCTATCTATCTATCTCTCTATCTCTCTATCCATCCATCCATCCATCCGTCAATCAATCCACCCACCTTTCCTTCCTTCCTTCCTTCCTTCCTTCCTTCCTTCCTTCCTTCCTTCCTTCCTTCCTTCCTTCCTTCCTTCCTTCCTTCCTTCCTATCTATCTATCTATCTATCTATCTATCTATCTATCTATCTATCTATCTATCTATCTATCTATCTATCTACCTACCTACCTACCTACCTACCTACCTACCTACCTACCTACCTATCTATCTATCTATCTATCTATCTATCTATCTATCTATCTATCTATCTATCTATCTATCTATCTATCTATCTACCAATCTATCATGTCACACATATTTTTATGAAAATGTTTAATTAAAATGCCTATTGTTATCTATCTGTCTGCCTGCCTATACATCTCTCTATATCTATCCATACATTCATCTATCTATCTATCTATCTATCTATCTATCTATCTATCTATCTATCTATCTATCTGTCTATCCATCCATCCACCAACCCTCCTTCTTTCCTTCCTTCCTTCATACCTACCTACCACTCTCTCTCTCTCTCTCTCTCTCTCTCTATCTATCTATCTATCTACCCATCTACCAAACTACCTGTCTACATATTTTTGTATATATATATATATATATATATATATATATATATATGACATATCTATCATGTCACACATATTTTTATGAAAATGTGTAATTAGATAAAAATACCTCTGGTTGCACAATTGTTAAAGAGTACAATATTAAAGCCAAAACCCTAAAGGACAAGAAATTCACTTGTCATTTTGTCAATTGCAACATGAGCATTGATTGGCTTATCCAATGAAGTCTTCAGTTCAGTATTTAATGACCAGAAGGAAAGTGATCATTTCACGTCCATTCATTGGTTTCCAATTCCAGGTTCCACTGCAAAGTTATGCATGCAATAACTAATTTGATTCTTATGATGCTCTAATAAAATTAGGAAGTCTTCTATCTTGACTCTCCAGATTTAGAAAACTAGATTATAACTTGGCAGTGGCTTCATGGAAAGTTACTCAGTAGCAATATTCAGTACCAATTCCCTAAAGAAACAAAGTTATCAAGGAAGAAGTGCTAAGCTTTGAGCTTCTAGGAGAATAGTTTCTCTAAGTCTCCCAAAAATACCTATCCTGAACATGAGAGAGGAGTATTTTCTAGACAATCTGATTGTATTGCCCACTATGAACACAAACTTTTCTTGTAAACTGGTTATTCTTCAACACAAAACCTATACATGCTTGGGATTAAAGAAAACTGTTGCTTTTTACCAAGGTATACTATGTTTAAAAGTTCAAAATTTTTAATGTTCATTCAAATACAAAGGGATCACTTTCCACCTATATTCCTTCACTTTTTATATTTAATATCTTGAAACTGACTTTTTTTGTAAAATTTCATTATAATATTCTTTCAGATATGTGATGATCATCATTAGATGTTGTTGCTCCTGACTTCTCTAATCTCATGGCTCTTAAATATTTTCTACCTAAAAGCTGTCTACATATACTTTGTCAAATATATCATATGTATTGGACAGCATGACACTTAATATAAGTTTTAATATTCAAATTGCATAAACAATGTAAAGAACTACTGAAAGAATAACTATGAATCTCTATTGATCATACAGCTGTCTCTACATTCTTTATCTCACCTATATGACTTTCATATTAATATTATTTTGTAACATCTATACATTAGTGTTTGAAGTCTGTGATGAGAACCATTGGCCACTGTTCCTCCTCACTTTGAATCTTGTGGACTCATTTGATTTCTACATAAATGCGGGTGACTCTACATATTCTGTGAATAATATGCCATATGCTTTGACCAGAGATATAGTCACTTAATATATAATTTTAATAGTCGTATTGTATGAGCAGTGTAGAGTAAAGAAACCAGTAAAAAGTAGTCACTCCATTATTATACGAAAGAAGGTTATTATAGATTAGACAGAAATGTTCAAAGGCATCTTAGAAATGTGTACAGCCGATTGAAGCTTGATTTTACGAATGTCTAAGAGAGAACAAAAAATATCAGAGCAGAATATTGGAGATACATAAAGGACTGATAGAGACTTTCCTTTCATGAACAGAACTGTTCTTCTATAAGATTTTGTGAGTTACCTTAGTGCAGAATCAGATGGGGATTTTTGTGAAAGACTAGAAATCTAGGTGAAGTATATAACAATTACTTTTAATTCTTCTTTAGGTAAAAGTAACGGTCAGTGTGGCTGTTGACAATCCTGATAGGAGTCTCAAGTCAATGGATTGCCACTTTTTTTCCACAGACAAGGGAAATGACTCTTTATTCTGAACAGGGTAATTTTTTATTAATTTTTTATATTACACTAATTTTGGTTTTGAGCTTTGTATTTGTTTGGTTCTAACCACCAGTAATCCATATATACTCTATCTTGAGCTGGGACAATCTTGTCATTTTAGAATATATGGACTCTTAGAGAACTAATTACATTTATTTTTTTGGAAAACCTGTTTATTTACTTAAACTAAACATATATTAGCTAAATAAATTTCATTAAATCCTTTTAAGTGACTGTCTTCTTCAATAGGCTTCAAATATTCCTGTGATTTTTCATTTATCAACTCTAAAATTCACAATGTTGATTATGTCGACATTCTGTCTTTTTCTTTTTACTCTGAAAAGGTTTAAAAAATATGAATTGAGAACATTTGGGGATCTATTAACATCACAATACTTTACACAAATATTTCTCATATTGTTGCAGAAATATTATTGTAGTTATCTATCTATCTATCTATCTATCTATCTATCCATCTATCTATCATTCTATCTTTTTGAAAAATATGTTTTCCCTTAAAATGTTTCTAACAAGTATAAAAAATATTATTTTTGAAGCCACTAAATATAAGGAAGGCATGTGAGTATAACTGGGTCAGGTGATTATTAACATCACAATTGTCTATCACCCTTACAAATAAAAGCACCTCAGATCTCAGTACTTTGTTTATAATTTGTACTCAAAAGTTGGGGTTCAGACAGAGGAAGGCAAAATAAAATTTCCTTTCCATTGAAGATTCTCCCTTCCAGCCTCCACAAAAATGATATTTTTATGTCTAAATTGAATATCATATTAGACTAATCATATCAGGAATTGATTTCTCTTTATTCCTCCACAAAATTGATTTTTATATTATTTTTATAATATCTTTTCATTTTTGTTTGAAGTGGATGATAACAATTCTAGGTAGCTGTATCTCATGGACACTTTGATTCACAAGGGATCATAAATGGTTTCTAAGTAAAATATATGGTGAGTTTGTTCATTTTCTTTGAGAAAATATTTCTCATTAAGGAAAAAACCTCAAATATTCCAGTTATATGAGTGTATCACAGTAAGGGAAGTAAAGGAAGTGAAGGAAGTAAAAAGAAGATTTTCCGCTCTATTATTACCTGGAAGAATTTCATTATGAGTTAGAAAGAAAACACATTTAGAGGCGGCTGGAAGAATTAAAGGAGAGAAAAACTGATTTGATATTGCCAATGCTGGGCAATAAAGAAGGAAGTATATCCAGGAGAGAAAAATGAGGATAGTTTGAGTTGGAGAAAGTCTGCATTGATAAAGATGAAAAGTGGGTTCTATCATTAGAAGAGTACAGGAAATGGAGAGTTTTGGAATGATTCAGTAATGTAAATGTAGACTTTTAAATGTACATGTATTCCTACTTCCCGTAGTCCAAACCATATAGGAGTCACAGGCAAGCAGCAAGGGAAATGACTCCATTTCTAGACTAGACAAACTTAAAATATATTTTTTTGAAGACTGCACTGTTTTTTGCTTGTTTGTTTTCTGATTTGACAGTTATCAAGTTAATTATAACAGTTTTTACAGCTCTAGTGAACATCAGAATCACAAGATCTAATTAATCTAAATTCTGTCTTGAGTTTAGATTAATACACTCTATCCTTGAGAATGTAATATATCCCAGCTATTCATTTCTTTGTTTTCACCTGTCAAGACAGTTTGATGAAGGGACAATCACATTACAAGGAAATTTCTGAAGACATACAGGCCAATATAGTAAAGGCCATGGAGTTAACGTGTATAAAATGGCATCTGAAAAATTTAACTCAGGTTAATTTTTTACTATCTTTCTCACTAGAATATAATTTATGTTAAGAATTACAGTTTTCTTTTAAGATCACATATTTATTTGTGAGTGGCATAAATTATAAATGCTGCTATAATCTCAATATTCTCATTAAACTTTATTTACTGTGTTCCCATATCATGACATTAAAATTCAGTGTGACCATTATTCTAATCAATTGAATACATGTTCTGTTAGGTGGTGACCTATACCAGGAGTACCATAATTTTTTATCAATATAGAAGCTCTTGTGAAGGAAGAAATGGGAGGGAAATATCAAAAATTGCTTGGCCAAGGCCCCATGGAACTCACAAGGGGCACAAAAAGGGTGCTGGCAAGGATGTGGAGAAAGAGGAAAACTCCTCCACTGCTGGTGGGGCTATAAGATGGTGTAACCACTTTGGAAATCAGTCAGGTGGTTCCTCAGAAAACTGGACAGGACAGATCAGGAAGACCCTGCTATACCTCTCCTGGGCATATACCCAAAGGATTCCCCGGCTTGCAATAAAGACACATGCTCCATTATGTTCATAGCAGCCTTATTTGTAATAGCCAGAAGCTGGAAAGAACCCAGAGCCCCTCAAAGGAGGAATGGATTCAGAAAATGTGATATATTTACACAATAGAATACTACTCAGCAATTAGAAACAATGAATTCACAAAAAAATCACAAAATTTTTAGGCAAATTGTTTGATCTGGAAATTATCATCCTAAGTGAGGTAACCCAATCACAAAAGAATACACATGGAATCCAATCTCTGATAAGTGGATATTAATTAGCCCAGAATCCCTGAATACCCAAGGCACAAATTGCATAACAAATGACGCCCATGAAGAAGTATGGAGAGGGTCCTGATCCTGGAAAGGATTTATCTAGCATTGGAAGGGAATATAAGGACAGAGAAAAAGGAGGGAGGTGATTGCAGAAGGGATGGAGAGAAGAAGGTTTATGGGACATATGGGGAGGGGGGATCCGGGAAAGGGGAAATCATTTGGAATACAAACAAAGAATATAGAAAATAAAAATATTAAAAAAGGAAAATTTGGAATATGTGCAAGCACATGACCGGAATTTTAGCATCTTTAAACCTGGTATATGAATATTGATACTTCAGGGGATATGTGGAATATACAGTGAGACCTGGTCTCAAACAAAATGCTTAAAATATGAGAAGCAGTTGTTCTCCTGCTAGGTTTTTCCATGTAGAATGTAGAAAACTGAGAGCGGAATCCCTGATTATGATCCTTGTACACAACAGGCAACGTAAGTAAGTCTCTTAACTTCAATGTTTCAAAATTAGTATGAAGAATCAAGAAAAAGCTGTGAACCCTACTAATAGCAGTTACTAATTAGTGAAAACTACATGCACTGATTAGTTGGTGATTCTGCACATACTAGAGAAAAGTGCTGTGATTAAAGGAATGAGTATACAAGGTTGCACTCTATCTTATGACCATAGAAGTGTTTTCTGTGACTACATCACTTATAACTTCCATTGCCCATGATCATATTTTTCATATTATTCTAGAAGGTATGAAGTTGATACTGATATTATCAAGTTGATAATTTAAGCGATGTCCTTATTAGTTCGTAAGAGGTCTGGAGAACAGACATCAATAACATACCTTATTCAGCTTGGGAAGTAAAGTTTTCGCCATCATTATATAATATTCCTGTAGATCCATTGCAAAAACTGTGAGAAAATGAGAAGTTCAGATGAGAATAATTGGGTTAAATTAGGCTTTCTTTTCTCTCTCTCTTTCTTTCTTTGTTTCTTTCTTTATTTCTTTCTTTGTTTCTTTATTTCTTTCTTTGTTTCTTGTTTCTTTGTTTGTTTGTTTATTAGTTTCTTTTTTTTTTTGAAAGAAAGAGAAATCGGCATTTTTTAAAAAATTTCCTTTATTCTTTGTTTACATTTCTGATGATTTTCACCTTCCTGGTTCCCACCTCCTCATAAGAGGTCCATAAGACCTCTTCATTCCACCCATTACCCAATCGACCCCCTCCCACGTCGCTGTCCTGGCAATCCCCTAAAATGCTGCATCAAGCATTTCCAGGACCTGGGCCATCTCCTTCCTTCCTTCTTAAGAATGATTTGATATGTGAGTTATATCTAGAGTATTCAGAGCTTTGAGGCTAATATCCACTTGTCAGTGACAGCATTCCATGCGTGTTCTTTTGTGAAAGAGTTACCTCACTTAGGATAATATTTACCAGTTCCAACCTCTTGCCTAAGAATTTCATGAATGCATTGTTTTTATTTACTGAGTAGTACTCTATTGTGTAAATATACTACATTTTCTGTATCCATTCATCCATTGAGGTACATCTTGGTTCTTTCCAGCTTCTGGCTATTATAAATAGGGCTGGGATGGACATAGTGGGTCATTTGACCTTATTGTATGACAGGGATTCCTCTGGATATATGCCCAGAAAGTATATTGCAGGTTTCTCCAGAATTGTCATTTTCAGTTTTCTGAGTAACCACCAGACTGATGTCCAGAGTGGTAGTACCATCTTGCAATCCCAACAGCAATGGAGGAGTGTTCCTCTTTCTCAACCTCCTTGCAAGCACCTGCTGTCTCCTGAATTTATGAACTTAGCCATTCTGACTGCTGTGTGGTGAAATCTCAGGATGGTTTTGATTTGCATTTCCATGATGACTATGGATGTTGAACATTTCTTAAGGTGCTTCAAAGCCATTTAGTATTCCTCGGGTGAAAACTCTTTGTTTCGTTCAGAACCGCATTTTTAAAGGGGATATATGGCTCTCTAGAATCTACCTTCTATAGTTATTTTTATATCTTGGATATTAGCCCTCTGTCACATGCTGTGTCGGTAAAGACCTTTTCTCAATTTGTTGGTTGCCTTTTGTTCTTTTGACAATATCCTTTGCCTTAAAGAAACTCTGTAGTTTTATGAGGTCCTATCTGTCAATTCGTGATCTTAGAGAAAAAGTTATTGGTGTTCTGTTGAGGAAAATTTCCCCTGTGCCCATCTCCTCAAGGATCTTCCCCAGTTTATTTTCTTTTAGATTCAGTGTCGGGTTTTTTATGGAAGTTCTAGATACACATGGACTTGAGCTTAGTACAAGGAGATAAGATGCGACGATTTGCATTTTTTAAATGCTGACCTCCAGTTGAACTAGCGCTTATTGTTGAAAAATTTTTCTTTTCTCCTCTGGATGGTTGTAGCTCCTTTATCAAAAATCAAGTGACCATAATTCTGTGGGTTCATTTCGAGTTCTTCAATTCTATTCAATTGATCTAATTTCCTGACACCTTACCAATGCTAAGTGGTTTTAAAACAATTGCTCTGCCATACAGCTTTAAGTCAGGGATATTGATTCACCCAAAAGGTCTATTACTGTTAGGATAGCTTTATATTTCCAGAGAGATTTGTTATTCCAGATGAATTTGGAATTGCTCTTTCTAAGTCTATGAAGCATTGAGTTGGCATTTTGATTGGCATTGCATTGAATCTGTAGCTATCTTTTGGAATGATGGCTATTTATCTATTTTAACACTGTCAATCCAAAACTTGGAAGATTTATTTCTACTTCTGAAGTCTACTTTGATTTCTTTCTTCAAAGACTTGAAGTTGCTGTCATACTGATCTTTCATTGTTTGGTTAAAATCACAACAAGATACCTTATATTGTTCGTGGCTATTGAGAAAGGTGTCATTTCCCCAATTTATTACTCAGACTGTATTCCATTGTGTAAATATACCACGTTTTCTGTATTCATTCCTCCACAGAGGGACATCTGGGTTCTTTCCTGGTTCTGACTATTACAAACAAGGCTGAATCTTTCTTAAGGTGCTTCTCGGCCATTAACATTCTTCAGATGAAAAGTCTTTGTTTAGCTCTGTACTCCATTTTTTAATAGGCTTATTTAGTTCTCTGGAGTAAACTTCTTGAGAACTTTGTGTATATTGGAAACTCATACTCTGTCAGGTGTAGAGTTGGTGAAGGTAATTTTCCAATTTGTTAGTTAACATTTTGTCCTTTTGATAGTGTCCTTTACTTATAGAAACTTTGAAGATTTTGATGTTGATTTTACAATTCTTGATCTTAGAACTTAAGCTATTGAAGTTTTGTTCAGGAACTTTTCCCATGTGCCCATGTCCTCAAGGGTTTTCCCCAGTTTCTTTTATGTTTGTTTCAGTATGTCTAGTTTTATGTGGATGTCCTTGGACTTGGACTTAGTACAAGGAGATTAGAATGAATCAATTTTCACTCTTCTGCATGCTGACCTCCATTTTCTTTCTTTAGAATTACTTTCTCAGCCTCCTTATTCATTGAATATAGGAAGTCTACTGATTTGCTTGAGTTGATTTTATAACCAGACTTTGATGAAGATATTTTTCAGCTGTATGAATTCTCTGGTGGAGCTATATTGGTCACTTAAATATACTATCTTATTATCTGAAAATAGTGATAGTTTGATCTCTTCCTTTCCAATTTGTATCCTTTTGACCTCTTTGTGTTGCCTAATTGCACTAGCTAGAAATTCAAGTACTATATGGAATAAATAGGCAGAGACTCAGCCTTTTCTAGTCCCTGATCTTCATGTTTCTTTCCAATTACTTTGACGTTGGCTACTGGTTTCATGTATATTGATTTTATTTGTTTAGTTAGGGGACTTGAATTCCTGTTCGTTCCAAGACCTTTAACATGAAAGGATGTTAAATTTTATCAAATTCTTTTTCTGCATCTAATGAAATGACCAAGTGTTTTTTTTTCTTTCAGTTTGATTATGTTGTAGATTGCCTTGATATAATTTCATATATTGACCCATCTGCGAATCCCTGGGATGATGCCTTCTTGATCATGGTGAATGATCATATTGATGTGTTCTTGGATTCAGGCTAGAAAGAATTTTATTGAGTATTATTGCATTGAAATTCATAAGGAAAACTGGCCTGAAGTTCACTTTCTTTTTTGGATCTTAGTTTGGTATAGATATCGAATTGTGGCTTCGTAGAATAAGATGGGTAGTTTTCACTCTGTTTCTATTTTTTGGGAAAGTTTGAAGAGTATTGGTGTTAGGGTTTATTTGAAGGTCTGAAAGAATTCTGAACTAAAATCATCTGTCCCTGTACTTTTTTTGGTTGGAAATTTCTTTTTTTTAGATAGTATTTTTTTTTATCTATTTTTTATATGCATTTCAAATGATTTCTCTAGTTGGAATACTTTCTATGACCACTTCTATTTCTTTAGGGATATGGGACTGTTTAGATGGTATATCTGATCTTGATTAAATTTTTGTAGTTGGTAGCTGTTTATGAAACTGTACATTTCAATCAGATTTTCCAATTGTCTTGAGTATAGGCTTTTATGGTAGGATCTGATAATTTTTTGAATTCCATCCATTTCTATTGTTATATCCCCCTTTTCATTTTTATTTTGTTAATTTGGGTATTGTTTCTGTACCCTTTGGTTAGTCTGGCTATGGGATTATCTCTCTTGTTGATTTTCTCAAAGAACCAGCTATAAGCTTTGTTGATTCTTTGTATGGTTCTCTTTGTTTCTACTCGATTTTTTTCAGCACTGTGTTGATGATTTCCTCCCTTTTCTTCCTCATGGTTGAATTAGATTTTTTTTGTTGCCAGGTTTTCAGATGTGCTATTAAGCTCCTAGTGTATGCTCTCTCCAGTTTCATTTTGCAGGTCCTAATGGCTATCAGATTTTCTCTTAGCACTGCTTATCTTGTGTCCCATAAATTTGGGAATGTTTTGTCTTCATTTTCATTAAATTCTAAAAAGTTTTGATTACTTTTCTATTTATTCCTTGATCAAGTTATCATTGAATAGTGTATTATTCAGCTTTTTTGTGTATGTGGGCTTTCTATTGTGGTTATTTCTAATCTCCATAGTGATGTGACAGGAGGCATGGGATTAGGTCAATCTTCTTATATTGGTTGAAGACTCTGTCTTTTATTACTATGTTTTGTTCATTTGTTTTATAAAGAATTTTTTATTTATTCATTATTTTTTATATATAAGTACACTGCAACTGTCTTCACACACTTCAGAGGAGGGTATCAGATCTCATTAGGGATGGTTGTGTACCACCATATGCTGGCTGGGCTTTTAATTCAGCACCTTCTGAAGATCAGTGCTCTTAACTACTAAGCCATCTCTCTAGACCCTGTTTGTTTTGTTTTTTGTCCTCCATACCCACATCTATGTAGCTTATTATCAACTTAAATAGGAAAAACAGATTCACATTCATTGACCCCACTTGTTCGAAGTATCCACAGTTTGCTGTCAAGCCTGCTGTGGATTTTCAGAGTTAAGGACTTTCTAGAGTTCTCTGAAGTGCCTGGATCAACCTGCTCTATAGAAGAGGACTATGCCTATACTGTCCACCAGGGTTGAGGGTCTATCTCCTTTCCAAAATTTTGGTATTTTTCTTCCTTTGATGTTTAAGGATTTAAAAGTTATTGAGTATTTTTGCATTGATATTCATAAGGGCAATTGGCCTGAACTTCTCTGTCTCTGGGGTCATATTCATATTCCTTCACAACACCACATATCCTTTCAGTGTTTGCTATAACAAAATATCCTGTCTCCTGTGTCTGCTTCAACAAAGCATTATTTTATATGTCTGTTTTAGAAAAACAACCTGTCACCTCTGCCCCCTCAAAACATCATTTGACCTTACTGACATTCCAATAGAAACTAGAAGCATCCACATCAATTTACTGGGCATCTAGGAAAGGATTCTGGGGCTCAGTGGTCAGCCTGTGTATACTGAAGGTTGATAATTATGGGAGAATGACTATTAATAAAATAAGAATAAATTTGAGGGTGATGAAAGTTCTCTGAAATTATTGATAATGCTTGTAAATCATTCTGAAGAAGTTAAAATGTTTTATTATTGTGAGAGTATTTAATAATTTAAACCCTGCTTTTAGAAAAATGAATTGTATATAAATAAGCCACATACATAAAAAATGGCCTTGAATTTATGATTGTCACATTGTGAATATATATTTGTATGTATATATGCACACACATACTTATATATACATACACACATAAATATGTTTATATATAACTTTCTTCAATGTGCTTTTATATGAACAACAGTGTGGTCGGGTGAATAATTCATAATTATAATGGTCTCACCACTGTGAAGCACAAACATCATGTCCTGCAAAGTATGGCTACAATAGAAAAACCAACAAACATACAACCTAAAATATATTGGTTGATTCTAACCAAAATAATAATAATAATAATAATAATAATAATAATAATAATAATAATAATAATAATATCTGCATGAGAAGAATTTCAGGACCCTAAAAAAGGAAATTGAAGAAGACCTCAAAAAAATGGAAAAATTTTTCCACGCTCATGGTTTAGCAGGATTAATATACTTAAAATGGCCATCCTGACAAAAGCAATCTACAGATTCTACACAGTTTGCATCAAATCCCAACTCAGTTCTTCAAAGAGTTAGAAAAAGCAATTCTAAATTTCACCTGGAATAACAAAAATCCCAGGTTAGCTAAAACTATTCTCAACAGTAAAAGAACTTCTGGGGAAATCAGTATCCCAAACCTCAAGTTTTACTACAGAGTACTAGTGTTAAAAACTGCATGGTATTGGCACAGGGAGAGGCAAGTGTTCCAATGTATTAGAATTGAAGACCCAGAAATGAATCCACACTCCTATGGTCACTTGATCTTCGACAAAGGTGCAGAAAACATCCAGTGCAAAAAAGATAGCCATTTCAACAAATGGTGATGGTTCAATTGGAGATCAGCATGCAGAAGATTGTGAATAGATCCATCCTTATCTCCTTATACTAAGCTCAACTCCAAGTGGATCATGGACCTACCCATAAATCCAGACTCACTGAAACTAACAGAAAAAAAAAACTTTGGAAGACCCTTGAGGACATGGGTACAGGGGGAAAGTTCATGAACAGAACGCAAGTAGTTTATGCTCTAAGATCAAGAATTGACAAATGGGATCTCATGAAATTACAAAGCTTCTGTAAGGCAAAGGTTATCATTAAAAGGAAAAAATAGGAAACCAAAACAATTGGAAAAAACTTCACCAAACCTACATCTGACAGAAGGCTCAATACCAGTATGTACAAATAACTCAAGACGTTAGACTCCAGGGAAGAAAATAATCCTATTAAAAATGGTGTACAGAGCTAAACAAAGAATTTTCACCTGAAGAAACTTTGATGGTCAAGAATCACCTTAAGACATGTCCAACATTATTTGTCATTAGGGAAATGCAAATCAAAACAACCCTGAGATTTCACCTCACACCATTCAGAATGACTAAGGTTAAAAACTCAGTAAACAGCATGTGTTGGCAAAGATACGGAGAAAGAGGAACACTTCTTCACTGCTGTTAGGATTGCAAGATAACACAACCACTCTGGTAACAAGTCTTTCGGTTCCTCAGAAAACTGGACATGACACTTCCAGAATACCCTGCTATACCTCTCCTGGGCATCATTTTTGATATATTCACAATGACTAGGAAATAGTAAAATACATGCCCTAACTGGTGATTGGATATATGGTCCATTTACAGTATGGAAGAGTATTCATCTGTCAAAAGATTCAGTTAGGACTTTAGGAAATATATGAATAAAATTTAATAAAATGGTACAGAGTGAGTTTATATAGACAATAAATCAGAAATGTAGAACTTTCTTTTTCCTCAGTGGCTCCTAGATCGAAATCTTTTGATCTGAGTGAATAACATGAAGAAATTTCAGAAACGATTTGGTACTTGGTACCATTGCAGACTGTGATGTCAGACAGCAGTAGATGGGTCCAAAGGAAGATACAAGTGAACAGATGGAGGGCATAGAATAGTCAGTCAGGTTCTAATGAGGAAGATGTATACATACAAAGGAGGGAAAAGGGTTATATGAACTCAGAGTGTCATAAAATGTCAAAATAACTCACACTATTAAGTAGCTACATAAGTACCTATACTTCATGTAAGTTGTAAGTAAATGAACATACATAGTACATGTTTTTTTCTTGCTTCAAATTTACATATTAAAAACCTTGTATACAATTATTCATGCTACTTCTTTCAAATTACATACAATTTTCAGTCTATTTTGTTTCAAATGATAGAATTATAATCACAACTAAATATTACCATGATATATATGGTATGTTTTCATGTGTGGGTTGATTGATTCTATATCCATCTACCTAAAAAGAAACATATTAGATTCTCATTTATGGCAAATGGCCTCCTAATCTATGGGAATTGATCCAATTTGCACTATGAAACATAAGTACTCATCTTTGTAGAGGGCCTTGATTCCAATCAGAACACTGATTTCTATAGACTAAAGTTACCTAGTTTCCTCATTGTCATCTGTTATATGCACTAAAAAGGGAAATAAAGTGGAAGTCAAGTCATGTGTAAATACACAAAACCTGACTCATATTAAATACTTCTTCCATTATCTACATAACCTACTATACCTTCCCAATCATCAGACATGAAGAAAATAATGTATTCTAATACCTAATGCTAAAGGAGAAATTTCTCACTTAAATCCTCAGAAGGAGTTACTGTTGTTCCCATGTTCATGGTCGATATCCCTAAAAATATAAATTTCCGTTTTCCAATAGTGAACAGAAGGAAGTGGTTAGTGTTCTTAGCTCACACTGGGATTTTCTTAAGAACTCTTCCCTATATCCTGGGATTTGTCTAGCATGGTCTTAAACTGGTCTTGTGCACATAGTTATATCCACTGTCTTTCATATGTAAAACTGCCTTTTGTCTTGAAAGCAGACTTTCTCTGGAGTCATTCACTATCTTGATTCTTAGAATCTTTCCCCTGCCTCCTCCAGGGTGACCTCTGATTCTTGAGAGGAAAGTGTGCTTTTGTGGTTTAAGTAATTCCACCATTAATATTGAGAATTTGAACAAGTCATCCCAATTTGTTAATGCTGCTTGCAAGGCAGGGGTTTGTGTGAGGAAAGAATATACCTTCACAGACAGAAACTCACAGCTAGTATCATCTCATTACTTCCAATTAGTTCTCTCTGCTTCCTGCTTACAATTCATGATATTAGCACTCAGTATCCTGTACAAACATATGGACCAAATTAGCACACACATATATATATTTACATACATATATTTGATATATATATATATATATATCAAACAAAAGTGATGTGCAAGGAACAAGGAAGGACATTTCATAAATATCAAATAAATGACACAACAAGTTGATTTTTCATTTCTTATAATTATAATTCTGATTGGAAATTTATCCACAACTATCCAGACTAATCAAAGGGCACAGAAACAATATCCAAATTAACAAAATAGAAATGAAAAGGGATATATAACAATAGTAACTGAAGATATTCAAAAAATAAAATCATCTGATCCTACTACAAAATTCTATATGGAACAAAACTGGAAAATGTGTAGGAAATGTACAATTTCTTAGACAGATACCAAATACCAAATTTAAATCAGGATCAAATACATCAATCAACTAAACAGTCCCATAACCCTTAAAGAAATAAAAGGAGTCATAGAAAGTATCTCAAGCAAAAAAAAAAAAAAAAAAAAAAAAAATAAGGACAGTACCAGATGGTTTCAGTGCAGAATTCTATCAGGACTTCAAGAAAGACCTGAAACCAATACTTCTCAAATTATTCTACAAAATAGAAAGGGAAGGAACACTATGAAACTCTTTCTATGAAGCCACAATTACACTGATACCAAAACCACACAAAGATCCAATAAAGAAAGAGCGCTACATGCCAATATCCCTTATGAATATTGACCAAAAATAGTCAATAAATTTTTGTCAATCAAATCCAAGAACACATCAAAACAATTATTCACCATGATCAAGTAAGCTTCATCCCGGGTATGAAGGGATGGTTCAATATACAGAAATTAGCCAATGTGATCTACTCTATTAAAAAACTCAAAGAAAAGACACACATGTTCTTTTCATTACATGCTGTAAAAGCCTTTGACAAAATTTACGATCCTTTCATGCTAAAAGACTTGAAAAGAAAAGGAATTCAAGACCCATACCTAAACATAGTAAAAGCAATACACAGCAAACCAGCAGACAACATCAAACTAAATGGAGATAAACTGGAAGCAATCACACTAAAATCAGGGCCTAGAGAAGGCAGCCCCCTCTCTCCATATTATTTTACTATAGTACTTGAAGTTCTAACTAGAGCAATTAGACAACCTAAATAGATCAAAGGGATACAGATTGGAAGTGAAAAAGTCAAACTATCACTATTTGTAGATGGCATGATAGTCTACTTACACAACCTGAAAAACTCCACCAGAGAATTCTAACAGATGATAAACAACTGCAGCAAAATGGCTGGTTATAAAATCAACTCAAGCAAATCAGTAGCCTTCCTATACTCACAGAATAAGCAGGCTGAGAAAGAATTTAGGGAAATGACACCGTTCACAATAGCCATAAACAACATAAAGTACCTTGGTATGACTCTGACCAAATAAGTGAAAGATCTGTAGGACAAGAACTTCAGGTCTTTCAAGAAGGAAATTGAAGAAGACCTCAGATAATGGAATAATCTTCGGTGCTCGTGGATTGGCAGGACTAATATAGTAAAAATGGCCGTTTTAGCAAAAGCAATCTACAAATTCACTGAAATACACATCAAAATCCCAATTCAGTTCTTAATAGAGTTAGAAAGAGCAATTATCAAATTTATCTGGAACGACAAAAACCCATGATAGCTAAACTATTCTCAACAGTAAAAGAACTTCTGGGGGAATCAATATCACGGACCTCAAGCAGTTCTTCAGAGAAATAGTGTTAAAAACAGAATGGTGTTGGTAGAGTTTCAGGCAGGTAGATCAATGGAATAGAATTGAAGTTGCAGAAATGAACCCACACACCTAAGGCTATTTGACATTTGACAAAGGACCTGAAATCATCCAGTGGAAAAAACATAACCTTTTCAATAAATGGTGCTGGCTCAACTGGAGGTCAGCTTGCAGAAGAATGCAAATTGATCCCTTGTTATCTCCTTGTACTAAACTCATCTCCTAGTGGATCAAGGACCTCCACATAAAACCAGACCCCCTGAAACTAATATAAAAGAAATGGTGGAAGGCCCTTGAAGACATGGGCACAGGGGAAATGTTCCTGAACTTAACACCAATATCTTATGCTCTAAAATCAAGAATTGACAAATGAGACCCTTTCATTCTTTCAAAGCCATAAAATACTGGTAGATTCTTATATATCCCCTGGCTCCAGAAGGTCTTTCTCTGAAATACAGATGCTTTGTGATATCTGGTAACAATTCCCGGAAGATTTCACCTCAGTGATGCTAGTCTTAATCACTGGAATATCCAAGATCTAGATAAGCAGCATGTTTTGCCTGGACCCTGTTCTATTCTTCATTTTAAACCCATAGGAGCATTCCAAAATCTAACAAATCCTATTGGATGCTGAAGTTGGAATTCCCCACCCCTTTGTTCAATTACATTAATACAATCTCCCTGTTTTCAGTGGTTTCCTCATTTTGTAAGTTTAGAAGTCATGGAACTAGCTCTGTAGTTCTTGAACTTGATAGATCTTGAACACAGATCTGAAGGACTCTCACATCTTAGTGCTGGGATGAAAGTCTTATATCATTATTCCTGGACCTAATCTTTTGTTTACCTTGAAATTATTCGGAAAAAGGATGGACTGGAATCAGAAATCAGCATTCTACTTTCTCCTGTGAATAAGTATATGCACTACCATGCTTGTACCTAAGGTTTTCATGACTAATATGCTTGTGGGTCTGGATCCAAACCTGTGTCCTCCCACTAAAAGTTTTGAATCAAAATCCTTTGTTTTCCAACCTCAACACCTGGATCCCAGGTGTGCCCTCTATTTCTGGATTGTAGTTCATTTGGGACGTAATATAGTTGAACCCTGAGAGTAGTCATCCCAATCCATAGCTTTTCTATTTGACACATAATCATATCTCTTTATTTCTATTTGAAAAAAATAACCCATTCATAAGAATGCCTAACATGATATATCTCATGGTTTACTGCGAAAACATATATAGCAAGCTTATCTAAGTGGAATCTCACCCATTCTATTATCTTTTTGATTCCTTCTATTATCACCTAGTCAGGAAGTGTACAGCACTGTGCAGGAAGACATGGCGTTGGAAGAGCCAAGTGTCCTACATATTGTCTGAAGTGCAGACAGGAGACTCCCTCCCACAGGCCACTGGAAGAATTGTCAGGATCAAGCTTCCTAGACTTGAGAATTTCATGAAATCACAAAGTCTCATCTTTATTTTGATATAACTTTATCACAATATAGCATGATATATTTCATCTCCTAACCCTGCTTTTTCAATATTCTGATAAGTCCTGGTAATAATACATCTTCAAACCACAACACTATGGTTTCCTCTTGAAAGCTGACTTCATCTTCTACCTCACGAGTCTCCTGCTTTCCCAAATACCTCTTTCCTTTAACAAATTTCTATTAAATTTTACATCATTAAGTATCTCCTATTCTTGAATTCCACCTTAGGCACCGTTTGTATTCTACCTCTATAATCCACCACCAGACTACATCAATCTAGTATATTATTGTCTAAAAATGAACCTGTTTTTTTTTATTTCTTTTTTAAATCTCATTCACATTGTCTTCATTTGGGTTATAGAGCTATTTAGAAACATTTTGACAAAGGCAACAACCTTACAGGAAATTAAACTGGGGTTTTCTAATAGAGTCAGAAGTTCAATCCCTTATCATCAAGTGGGGCACTTGACACCTTTAAGGAAGACATAGTTTAGGAGGAAATAAGAGTTATATAAATTTACCCAAAGACAGACAGAAGACTGACGTCCAGGAAGATATGAGCAATGTCTCAAATCCCATTCCCACATTGACACACTTCCTTCAACATGGTCACACCAATTCCAACAAGGCCACACATCCTAATAATGCAAATTTTTAGGCAAAGCATATTCATCTCAAGTGTTACATATATATATATATATATATATATATATATATATATATATATGTGTGTGTGTGTGTGTGTGTGTGTGTGTATGTATGTATATGCATACATATATACACACATATATATATATATACCTAATTTTTGTTGCTTAAAATATATAATATGAATGCATATCCCACTTGAATATGATTTCCTGCTCAAATTTTATTTTACATATATATTCTTTTTAAGCTTATACTTTTACTTTGTTTTCAGTGTTTTGTAATTTGTTTTTAAAATGCATTAAAATATCTTTCATCATCCTTCAATAAAATATTGCTGAAAAACAATAATTTGTTGTAAATCCCTTGATGATGACTCCCAGTTTTCTCTTTGTATATTATTAATATACAAACATGGATCTACCCTCATTTGAAAACAACTGGATGTATGATGATGTCATCAAAGTGTATTTCAGATTTTAGCACATGATAAAATTCCTAATTATTTTCAAAACGAATTGAAGTAATTAAACTCACAAAAATATAAAAGATAATCTTTTCTTCCTGCATAATTAGCAGAATGTAGTGTTAGAATAACTTCTATATCAAAAATTTGCAAATTTAGATGAAGTGAAACTATATTTCATAGTCTAATTCCAATTTCTTTTGTTAGTAATGAGCTATTGATAACTATTTTCTGAATAGGGTCACTCACATTTCTCAGTTTCTTCCTTCTATAGAAATGCTTATATTCATTTCATTTTCTGTTCTTTCATTGATATATATATATCATATACATATATATTTTTTCTATATTTTGTTTACATTCCAAATGATTTCTCCTTTCCCAGTTCCCCCTCCCCATATGTCCCATAAGCCTTCCCACCACCCATTCTCCAATCACCTCCCTCCTTTTTTCTCTGTCATGGTACTCCCGTACTGAGCCTGTGCCCATGTTCACTAATAAAAGAAATGATCACACATAACAACCTGTGTCCCTGGAATTTAAAAATGCTATTCTGGACAGAGTGTCAGATGAGAATCAGATCATTTTTCAATCCCATCTTTATTTTTTAGATTCTCTGTTGAATACTCCCTCCTTGAAGAGATAGTGTACATTTTATTTCAGTTATTCCCCCATCAGAAAGTTCTGTCACCCATCCCTTTCAGTATGTATGAACATGCTATCATCCTGTTCCCTCTCCCACACACAAACATTGCATAGTAAGAAATAAAGTCCGATTTATTTCAACTAGATAATCTTTAATTATAAGGGGGACTTTTTCATTGTCTTTCATTTTACCTATAGGAGAGAATATCCTTCAAATGATTTTGAGGTCCCGGACCTTTTACTGATGCTCAAAGATCAATATTACTCCCTTTGGGTTCACTGTTTTTGTCAAGGACACAGAGATCTATTTCTCAGAGTAACAATTCCATGTCTTAGCAACAGCAATAACTTAGTTCAGAAAATGGTTTCCTGTTATCCTATTAAGTTTGCAGAATCAAGACACTGAGTAAGCATGAGATTTGGCACTTAGAGGCACTGCAAAATGATTTTAAAACATAGCATCAGCTTAATGTGTCCCTGGACCTGAGCCAATTTTTTAGAGCACTATTTCCAAAACTCACCATTTGTAGAAACCTGACACTTCTCCCTGATATATAGGAAGAACTACTGAAGATGTCAGCTGAAGAGACTTTTTGAGGTTTATTCATTGCTTTGTGGAAAAAGCTACTCTGCAACGGATGAAATTTGACTGTGTTCTGAAAATACAGAAAGCACTTACCAATGGAGATATGGCAATATGATGAGAAAATGCAGTTGATTACAAGTTCTCAGTTATTTCTCCTTGCCTGGACACCGTCTAAAATTAATCTTCAATCTTCTTTCCCACTAAAACATAAAATCATAGGATTTCGTGGCTGATAACTGTTAAATGAGGTCATTTGTTCTCTGTGGTCACCTGTAAATAAATCCAGAGCTGAAACCTTCTTGCATGACAGACCAGTAATTTTCATGTGAAACAAATTTGGATTTAGTAGTCGTTTCTATGAATAGTTTTGCAATAGCTTTGTTCTAATTGTCTCCAGTTGCATTTTAGTCATCTGTTCTTCATTATTGCTGAAAGACAAGCCTTTCCACTGGATATTTTCCAGCTGCTAACCGATCATATTTCATTCCATTTAGTTTTCCTTCCCCATTTATTATCCTTTAAATATCCAACAGAATGCTACATCATTGTTATTTAATGGACCTGCTTAATTGTTGTAAAACCTGCAAATCTTCCTGCCTTTAATGTAATGACTGAAAAGGGCAAGCGAATGAATAAAGAAAATTCATAAAGTTGGAAGGAAAGGGGTACTTCCCATATGTTTATTATTCTTACCATTGATACTTCAATTAATTTAGTGCACAAAACGTGTGCAACTTGTCCACAGGGAAAATCAGTGTATTGCAGTGAAAAAGCAACCTTTTGTAATGTTCTTATGTGTCTACAAGGGTTAGAATTTCTGAGATGGAGGAGTCTCTGATTGGGATAATGTTTCTATTTTTAGTGTATGCCTTTTTAATGATAGGGCAATGACAAAGTTATGGATGAACCATAGCTCATCTAGTCTTTCCCATCACACCACTCCCTCACAGAACATTTGAATGGTTGTAATTTATCTTCATTTGTTATCAATGTCTATTCTTAAATAAGTAATTTTGCTCAAATTTTTGTCATTTAAAGATAGCTCTATGTGTTCCAGATATGTTAAATTATTGACCAATATTACTAAACTAATGCTCACCAGTCTAGATTCCTTTTGAAATGAGACTCCTAAATTTTGACCTTACGATGGTCTAGGATGCTCATTTCAGATCTCTGGATAAAGCTGTGCCAAGTTCATGTGCTGACACTAAATATAAATGAGTTATTTACTGTATTCAATTAATATTCTTCATCTTTCTATTAAGTTTTAGATTAAAAATATTACTTCTTTGAACATTTTGTACATTTGATTTTTTTCATCCTTCTCTAACTTTCACGCAGACTAGCACCTACAAACCCATCACATGCCCAACTTTTTGGTTTTGTTTTTGTTTCTTCTTCTGATTATCCCTTTGCTTTCTGCTCATCCTCCTCCTCTTCCTGTATCTTCTTCTCTTTCTTTTATTCTTTCTCCATTCCTTCTCCTCCTCCTCCTCCTTTTCTCTGTTTCTCAGGTTTTCACTCTTTATTTTATTATGAGATAGGTTTTCACTATGTATCCCTAGCTGTCCTAAAACTCACTCTGTAGACCAGGCTGTTGCAGTACTCAGAGATCTCCCATGTATTCTTGGCTGTGTGGCGCTCCCCTCGAGGATGGCCATCTTAAGAACGGTCATTCTTTTAAAGAAAACCTATTCTTCTTCCAGCACCTATCAGTCACCATTAGATTTTCAGCTGTTACTCACTAATTACATTTAAGTATGTGTGTTTGCATGACATAGCATTATGAGGAACTCAAAAGAAAACTTCAGGAAGCCCATTCTCTACTTTCACTGCATGTGCCCTGATAACCAAACTGAGTGCATCAGTCTAAGCAACCCTACCCACTATACCATTTCAACATCCCATTCTCTTTGGACTTAACAAGTACACGTGTCTGTTATATGATTCCAGGTAATTGAGGGATGTTTTATTAATGTATATTAAGATTTCAGGTTAAAATATATGTTAGCATACATCTGTAATCCCAACAATCAGATGGTAAAGAAAGGAGGGATATAAATTCAAGGCCATCCTAAATTTACAGAGCTATTAGTAAACAATTCATATTAATAAAATGTGTCTTTAAATTATTAAATACTCTCACAAAATTAAATATTTTAACAATTTCAGAATGATTTAAAACCATTGTTGATAATTTCAAGTTTGCTGTTATTCTTTCCCAAGATTCAAATAGCTGGATAGCACCATTAATAATTCATTATTTTAAAAATGTGTCTATAATTTGTAATGAAACAAATTTAGAAATGTGTAGGAATGTGTTCACAAAACCTCAACCATTGTATAATAAAAAGAACTTGTGATCACGTAGTGAAAAGAAGGAAAATAATTTTTGTATTAATACAAATGCTCTAATTAAAGGGAAGCCTGTCATAAGTAAGGAAAGCATGTTACATATGCTCACATTTTATTAGATATAAACAAAACATCATTTAATATGAATAGATGTCTTTTATTCATTTTTCGTTCCCTTGTGAGTTCTAAGGAGTATTGGCAAAGCAAATTTGGATATATTCTTCCCATGTTTTCCATCAAAAGGTTTTCATAAAATAAAATATATTTATATATGGTTCTCCTGGTACAGGTCTCCACCTAACAGAACAAGTATTCAATTCATAAGTAAATGTTCATTCTGTGTTTTAATTTTATGATATGAAAACACAGTAAATAAATTTTAAAGGGAATATTGAGGATTATAGCAACATTTATAATGTATGCAACTCACAAATAATTAACTATGTGATCTTTAAAGATAGTTGTAATTTTAACATAAATGATATGCTAATGAGAAGGATAGTTAGAAATTAAAAAATGAAACAGAGTTAAAAATTTTAGATGGCTTTTAATACATGTGACCTCTCTGGCATTTCCTATATTGGCTTGTATATGTGTTTCTTCAGAAATTTCATTGTAATATGATTGTCCCTTCTTCAATCTGTCTTGAACAGGTAAAGCTTATAAATGAGCTGCTTGTATATATTATACTCTAAAGTTTAAATATCATTAATCTAAACAACTCAAGCAAAAGACACCTACTTATAAGATTCTGATGTTCAGTAGAGCTGCCAAAACTGTTATGATAACTGATCCCTGTCAAATCAGAAAACAAACAAACAAAAAATATGGCAGCTTTCAAAAATTCAAAACATTGTTCTAGTCCTGAACAAGGTGTCATTTGCCTTGCTGCTTGCTGGTGGTTCCTAAATGGATATCAACATTGATTGTGGGAAGTAAAAATATATGTAAATTTTAAAGTCACCATGTAGATTCCTATACCTCTCCAAAATACTCCATCTCCTGTACTATGCTAATGACATAACCTACTCACCATCTTTAAGAATGCAAATTTTCTCCAAGTCAAATTATCCACATTTTTGACTCCTGGATATTCTTCCTTTTTATTATCCAGCCTTGGCCATATGAAATCTAATTTTTTTTTTGGTTTTTGTTATTTGTTTTTGTTGTTGTTGTTGTTGTTCTTTTGTTTTATTTTTCTATCTCTGAACTCTTCCGGCTACCTCTTAACATGTTTCCTTTCTAATCCATAATGAAATTCTTCCCTGTAATAATGATGTGGAAAATCTTCTCATGGTTTCTTTACTGTAATATTCTCATATAAATGGAATATTTGTGATACATATTTTCCTTCAATAAATATAAGTTTGCCCAAAAATATGTCTTTTTTCAAAGAAAACCAAATAACCCTATTAAAAAATGTGGTACAGAGTTAATCAACGAATTTTTACATGAAGTACTTCGGATGGGGGAGAAGCATTTTAAAAAATGCTTAACTTTATTAGTCATTAGGGAAATGCACATCAAAACAACCCTGAGATTTCACCTTACACCAGTCAGAATGGCTAAGATTAAAAATTCAGGAGACAGAAGGTGGTTGCTAGGATGTGGCGAAAGAGAAACACTCCTCCACTCCTGGTGGGGTTGCAAATTGGTACAATCACTCTGGAAATCATTTCGGCGGTTCCTCAGAAAACTGGGCAGGTAACTTCCAGAAGATCCTGCTATACCACTCCTGGTCATATACCCAGAGGTTTCCCCAGCATGTAATAAGGATACATGCTCCACTATGTTCATAGCAGCCTTATTTATAATAATCAGAAGCTGGAAAGAACCCAGGTATCCAAAAAACGTGGCAAAAAAAAATATACACAATGGAGTACTATTCAGCCACTAGAAACAATGAATTCATGAAATTCTTAGGCAAATAGATGGAGCTAGAGAACATCATACTAAGTGAAGTAACCGAGTCTCAAAGGATCAATCATGGTATGCACTCACTAGTAAGTGGATATTAGCCTAGAAAACAGGAATACCCAAAACAAAATCCACATATCAAATGAGGTACAAGAAGAATGGAAGATTGACCCCTAGTTCTGGAAAGAATCAGTCTAGCAGTATGGGGCAAAACCAGAACAGGGAAGTGGGAAGGGGTGGGTTGAAGAACAGGGGAATAGAAGGGGACGTATGAGACTTTTGGGGAGTGGGGTCCAGAAAAGGGGAAATCATTTGAAATGTAAATAAAAAATATATTGAATAAAAAATATATTATTAAAAAAAGATTACTGTAAATAAAAAAAAAGAAAAATCTTGGTCTTCCAAGTTCAATCATATAAAAAATAAAAAAGAAAGAAAACATGTATGATCCCTGTGAATCAAAGAGTCAAGAGAGAACAGCATAGAGTTGTCATCACCCACTTCAAACAGTAATGTAAAGATATAATAAAAATAATACCAATTCTATTTTGTGGTATAAATAAGAATAAATAGAAAACAATACCTGAAATGTTTATTCTAATACAAGATTCAAATTGGATATTAAGTACCTTTTCTTTGGAGCCTAGAGGGGAGAACCTTTCAGTGGAAATGAAATTTTACCTTGCGTTCCTCCGCTTGAACCTAAATCTTGTGACTACACTTCGTAGAAATACTACTGAGGTCTCAGACCCCTTTAGTAGTGCATGACAACTGACATAAAGGCACATGCATCTCTTTCCGTTACTCTTAGGGGATCTTATTTTTCTAACACTTGATGAACCATAAGTCTTTATAAGGATTCACATATTTTTACAACCATATATGAAAGTTATACAGGTCAAAGAATGTAGAGACATATAAATGATAGGTCAATAGATATTGTCAGCTACACTTTCAATGGTTCTTTACACTGCTCATGCTATTTGAATATTAAAACATACATTCAAAGAATATCATGCTGTCCAATGCATTGATATATGTGTCAAAGAATATGTAGAGATACACCAGCTTCTTTGTACAAAGCATTAAAAAGCCATGAAAGTAGAGGAGTCAGGAGCAATAGCAATCAATGACAATTATCAGAAATATCAAATAAATATCTAAAGAAATTTTACAAAAATAATTCCAATTCAGTTTCATAATATTAAATATTAAATGTAAATGGACATATATGGAAAATAATTCCTTTCAATTTAAATGAACATTAACATTTTTAAAATTTTTAAAAAATTGCAACATATATAGGAAAAAATGATGCTTTTCTGAAAACCCAGGAATATACAGGTTTTGGGTTGAAGTTCAACCATTTTGCAAGAAAAGTTTGTGTTGATAGTGGGTAAAACAGACTGTCTAGAAATACTCCTTTCTCATTTCAGGATAGATAGTTTTGAAGACTAATAGAACACATTCCCATGGAAGCTCAAGGCATAGCACTCCTTCCTATTTAACTTTGTTTATTAGGGGAATTGGTACTGAATAATGCTATTGAGTTACTTTCAATAAAGCCAATGTCAAGTTAAATTTTACTTTTCTAGATCTGGAGAGTCAAGATAGAACACTTCCTGATTCCATTAGACTATCATAACAATCAAATTAGTTATTAAATACATTACTTTATTATGTAGCCAGGAATTGAGAACCAATCAAGGGAAGTGAAATGATCACTTTCCTTCTATGCAATAAATACCACAGTGAAGACTGTAGTTGATAAGTTAACTACTGAAGCCAAAGTATTCTTTAGTAGCCATAGTGACAGGTCATTGTGATGTCAAGATTCAAATGGTCAAGCTGTAACTGGAAAAGTGACAAGTGAATGTCTTGTGCTTCAGTCCTTTAGCTTTAAAAGTATATGATTTAAAGAATTGTTGAAGATAGGAATTTTTATTTAATGACATATTTTAATAAAAATATGTGTGACATGATACATAGATCATATCATCTATTTATATATAAACAGATGATAGATAGACGGATAGATAAATAGATCATGATAGACAGATATCAATAATAATACATGTATAAGATGAGGAGCGGTGATTCCCAGTTCTCTGAGCAACATCCAGATTGTTTTCCAGAGTAGTTGTACCAGCTTGAAATCCCACGAGCACTGGAGGAGTGTTCCTCTTTCTCCACATCTTATTCAGCATCTGCTGTCTCCTGAGATTTTATCTTAGCCTTTCAGAGTTGTGTGAGGTGAAATCTCAGGGTTGTTTTGATTTGCAATTCCCTAATAACTAAGGATGTTGAACATTTCTATAGGTGCATCTCAGCCATTTGATATTCCTAAGATGAGAATTCTTTATCTTTATAATCCATTTCTAATAGGGTTATTAGGTTCTCTGAAGTCTAACTTCATGACTTATTTGTATATTTTTTACATTTGCCTCTGGTGGATGTGTGGTTGGTTAAGATCTTTTCCCAATTTCTAGGTTGCAATTTTGTCCTTATGACAGTGTCCTTTGCCATATAGAACCTTTATGCTTTTATATGCTCCAATTTGTCAATTGTTCATCTTAAAGAATAATCTATTGTTGTTCTGTTCAGGAAAATTTCCCTGTTGACCATGTGCTCAACGCTCTTCCGCAGTTTCTTTTCTGTTAGTTTCATTGAGTCTGGATTTATGTGGATTTTCTTGGTCCACTTGACCTTGAGCTTAGTACAAAGAGAAGAAAAGGTTTGATTTGCATTCTGCATGCTAGCTTCAGGTTTATTCAGCAGCATTAGATGAAAGGGCTACCAGTCCTGGGCATATACTCATAGGATTCCCCAGCATGTAATGAGGACACATGCTCCACTATGTTCATAGCAGTCCTATTTAAAATAGACAGAAGCTGGACAGAACACAGATGTCGCTCAACCGTGGAATTGATAAAGAAAATATGACGCTTTTACACAATGTAATACTACTCAGATATTAAAAACAATGAATCATGAAATTCTGAGTAAAATTGGTGGACGTGAAAATATCATCCTAAGTGAAGTAGCCAAACCACAAAGGACACACATTGTATGCACTCACTAAAAAAATGGATATTAGCCGAGGAGTTTGGAATACACAAAACACAATTCTCATATCAAAAGATATCCATGTTGAAGGAAGGAAAGGCCCCTGTTATGAAAATGGCTCAGTGAAGCAGTGTAGGGGACTACTAGGACAGGGAAGTGGGAGGGGTGGATTGGTGAACAGGGGGTGAAGAGAGCTTATGGGACTTTTAGGCAGGGGACAAACAGGAAAGGGGATATCATTTGAAATGTAAACTAAGAATATATATAATAAAAAAGAAGAGGTTATATCTTATACAAAACATTGTGAAATGCATATTCATTGTGAAATATTCTCAGTAGTAATTCTTTTTTAAACTCTTAAATTTATATGTGAAATTTCAGTTCCATTAACACTGTGAACCTTAGAGACCAACATGAAAAAACCAAGGAGACTATAAAATTAACGTGGTTCACTGAATAGTGTCAGAAAACTTCATTCTCATGAAGGTCAGATGGCATTGGAGTTTTGTTTATTTCTCATTACAATGATTGCTTTATTTAGAATCATTGCCTTCACTTGGATCTCCATCAGAATAGTAATATTGGAACCCATCATGATTTAGGGACACAATATGCAGTTCTGATATCAACATAGCTTCTTCTTACAGGTAGTATCACAGGTATTACAACATATTTTACCTTCACGATTAGATGCTACATGCATGCATCAGGATGATCAACTGAATATGTTGTCACATGTAGAATCTCAGACATCAATCTGATCTCCAGTGCCTAAGAGTACTTGCTTCAATATGATTGTGGGCATGAGAATGGACCATAATATACATTCTCAAGAAGCAACACCAATCACAGACATCTCCAGGTTTTCCATCGGGATAGTCATAATGGACGCCACCAGGACTTACTTATTTCATTATATTGTCTTAATGACAATTACCTTTACAATAAACTCTTCTGTCTGAGGCATCTCAGACATCAAGAACCTCTTCAAAACCACACTGATTCTGGATCTCAATATGTCAGCATAGAGGTGTTGTAAATATATTTCCTTTGTAAGTTGGAATCTCTGATACAATCAACTGTTTCAAAGTGTCAGTAGAGTTTAGTCATAGCATGTTTGTCTATGGTGGGAATGATCTGTGGTATAAAATGATGTCCATTGGTGGGAATATTTGTGACATTAAGATAGTTTCAGAGAGCAGTTAAGACTTTGTACAGAAATGTGTAGTGTAAGGATTCAGTATGACATCAAACTGGTTAATGCCTGGTGAACACTTCTCATACATTGGGCTGAATCGTGGATAAATAACATCATTAAAGATTGCATAGTTATTTGTCCACAGTATCAGCAGGGTGCTGGGATTTCAACATGTAACAAGTTTGAAATTTACACATATATGATTCTTTGTTTCAAAGTAGAACACTTACCTGAATATGGATTCAGGAGGCAGTACTGACCATGGAATTCAGCAGGGTCTCAGTAGGCAACAGGGATAATGGGTATTATGTGGTCTCCATTTGGACATCAGCATGTTTGATTGGTGGGTGTAAATAATCATCAGTTATTTTGACATAGTTTGTGATTGCAACTCAGGTCAAAGGCTTTCAACTTGAGCACTCTAGAGGTACATAACACTTACTTCAATATTGTCTTCAGCAGCGACAGGAACCAAGGTTATCAACATGTCTATCTTTTGGCAAGTTCAAGATGTCGTGGTACTACATGGATGATGGCTATCAACAAGATGTCTGTAGAAAATATGGAGTATTGTTTGTCAGCATGTGTACTGAAGTCAGAAAAGATCAATGATATCAACATAGTTGACAGAGGCTGCAGGAATCATGTTCATATTACATAAAGTTTAAAACACGTTTCTTCAGTTTTAGGTATATTTTATAATTGTTACTGACAATTAATACTTTGAAATGATAAAATATAACAATAAAACATAACATAAACACCTAAATATAACTTTTTATTACCACAAACATATTATTAAACAATTTAATCCTTTGAAAATTTTTCTGTCACAGAAAATTCTTTGTTTTTTAGTAGTCTCACCCATTTAAGTGAAATATCTAGACATTTGTTTTCTACAGTTTATAAGTCTTCACAATCCACACATGAATACTTTAGCTTTTATTCCATAAGGAACTACACCTTGAGGTGAATTTCTGCATTACCCATCATTTTCATTGGCTCCAGAGTGTAAATTTCATGGAGTCAATGCACAGATAACTGTATCATAATTGAATATCAACAAATTTCAACTTATACTATTTAAACACGGTATTCATTAATGGCAATAATTAGAAAAATATAAAAAATCTTTAGGAAGTCCTCTGCATATATATTATAGCCTCCAGCTTTACATATTTATGAGATTCTTGAGTGTATGAATGAATGGGTTCCTGACTCTTGTGCCTGCTCTTGGGACTCTTTGTCTTCTTCTGGCCTTCCTGGTCCAGAATTAATGTAATGATATTTCTATTTTTTTATTTTATTTTGCATATTTAGTTGATGCCTGATAGATGTCTGTGTTTTTCTAAGGAGTGCCAGAAAAGGTGTGAATCTTTAGGGGGCTGGAGAGGTGGGAAAAGAACTGTGAAGAGTAAAGTTGTGTGACCAGTAAGCAGGATGTATTATATTAGAAATTAATTTATTCATTAATTTCTCCAAAGAAAAATTATTTAAACAAGGTAGATGGGCTCTAAAGACTGTACATTTTCCTCTGAACTATTAGGCCATGATGGGTTCTTGGTGAGGTGAAGCACATAAAAGTTGAGTTGTACACATTCCATGGGTATCTGAAGCAATAGTGGTGAGGCCATATTCACTTGCTAATAAAATTTACATAATCATTTAAGTCAGAATTACTATTGGGAGCAGTCAGATTCTAAGTAATAATTCAGCTATGACAGCTTATCTGTGTCTGATCCATTATATGTACATGGTGCAAGTCAAGACAGAATATTGTGGCATGTACTTCTGACTTCCATATATATGCTATACACTCTGCATAATCTAATATTAGACAAATGATGGATACTGTGCAAGAGGAACAGTAAAACAATTAGAACTTATGAAATGTGGCAAAGCAGTTAGACCAAGAAAAGTGGGTGTGTCTGAGTGAGGCAGAGACCAGAGGGCTAAATATCGTGAGGCCTTTATGCTGTTGTGGAGTTTTTCTCTGCCGGTAACCCTCAGATCACCTCCTTCATAATCTATCAGTTGTTTAAAAACTCTGAGTGTTTTTAAACACTTCCTCAGGAATATGATTTTGGCTCACACTGTTAGTAAAAATGAACTTATTCAAGCATTGCTCCTGGGACAGATGAATGAGTAAAATACCACACTTGGAAAGAACTACTAACAAACATGCCTGTCTTAGTTAGGGTTTCACTGCTGTGAAAAGACACCTTGACCAATACAAGGTTTTTAAAAGACAAGATTTAATTGGGGCTGGCTAACAGTCTCAGAGGTTCAGTCCATTGACATCAATGCAAAAACATGGCAGCATCCAGGCAGATATGGTGCAGGAGGAGCTGAGAATTCTACATTTTTATATGAAGGCTGCTAGTAAAAGACTGAATTCCAGGCAACTAGAGTGAGGGTATGAAGCCCACACGCACAGTGACACACCTTCTCTAACAAGGCCATACCTCCTAATAATAGGGTCACTTTTGGGGCCAATCATGTATAAACCGTCACATTCTAAGAACAGACACCTTTAGACTTGTTCAAACATGAGCCTATGGGGGGCATACTTATACATAATATAATGTGAAATGCATTTAATCCAACTTCAAAAGTTCCTGTAGGCTATAGCAGTCTTAACAAGTCCAAAGTTCAAGGTCTTTTTTGAGATTATTCCAATCACTTTAGTATAGTCCCCCAAGTAAGACACAAAACAAGCTGGGCAAAATTGAAACTTTACATCTCCATGTCTGATAGCAAAGAACTCTTCAGATATCCAACTCCTTTTTCATTTTTGTTGACTTCAACAAGATTCTCTCTTCCCAGGACGTTCGGGGAGTGGGGGTCCAGAAAAGGGGAAATCATTTGAAATGTAAATAAATATATCAATAAATAAAAAAAAAAGAAATACAAGAGAACACACATAATCAGCAAGATGCTCTTGAAGAACTAATGGATAATACAACAAAACAAGTGAGGATATAAACAAAGTCATCAGGATCTAAAGAAGGAGATAGAAACAATATTGAAAATTACAAAGGGAGACATCTTGGGACATAGAAAACTTAGGAAAGAAGTCAGGAATCATGGATCCAAGCATCAACAACAGAATACAAGAGATGGAAGATAAAGAGAGAATCTCAGATATAGAAATATCATATACCATATATACCATAGATATACCATAGAAAGAATTAATGCAAGAGTCACAGAAAATGAAAAATGCAAAAGGCTACTGACCCATAATATCCAGGACATCCAGGAAAAGGTGAAAAGACCAAACCGAAGAATTATAGGCATAGAAGAGAGTGAAGATTTACAACAGAAAGGTTGAGGAAATATCTTTAACAAAATTGTAGAAGAATACTTCCTAACCTAAGAAAGGGATGACCATGATAATACAAGGAACCTACAAAACTCCAAGTAGATTCCACCAGAAAAGAAATTCATCCTGTCATATAATAATTAAAAAACCAAATGTACTAAAAAAAAAAAAAAAAAAGAAAGGATATTAAAAGTAGTAAGGGAAAAGTCAAGTAACATATAAAGGTAGACCTATCAGAATTACACCGGATTTCTCACCAGAGAATAGGAAAGCCAGAAGAACCTGGGCAGATGTCATGCAGACCTTAAGCGAACACAAATGTAAATCCAAATTGCTATATACAGCAAATCTTTTAATTACTATAAATGGAGAAACCAAGAATTTTCATGACAAAAACAAATTTACACAGAATCTTTCCACAAAACCAACCCTTCAGAGGATAATGAGTGGAAAACACCAACAAAGGGAGGGAAACAACACAAAAGGAAAAGCAAGAAAGTAATCTCCTTTCACCAAATGCAAAAGAAGATAACCATAAAAACATAAAAATTACATCAAAAACAGCAGTAAAAAACACTTACGATTACTTAATATCTTTTAACATCAATGAACTCAATTCCCCAATAAAAAGACATAGACTAACAAACTGGTTTTGTAAACACGATCCAAAATTTGCTGCATACAGGATATGCATCTCAGTATCAAAGAAAAACACTACCTACGAGTAAATGACTGGAAAAGAGTTCTCCAAGCAAATGGTCCCAGGAAATAATCTGGAGTAGCCATTCTAATATCACATAAAGACTTTCAATCAAAACTTACCAGAAAAGATACATAAAGCCACTTTATACTCATCAAAGAAAAAAATCTACCAAGAACTCTCAATTTTGAACATTCATTCCCCAAATACAAGGGCACCTACATTCGTAACAGAAACCTTACTAAAGCTTAAAGCATGCATTGCACCCCACATAATAATTGTGAGGGACTTAAAGACCCAACTGTCTTCAATGGACAGGTCAGGGTAACTCAAACTAAACAGAGTCAGAGTGAAACTAACAGAAGTTTTGCACCAAATGAACTTAATAGATATCTATAGAGCATTTCATCCTATATCAAAAGGATATGCCTTTGTATGAGCACTGCATGGTACCTTTTCTAAAATTGACCATTTAATTCATCACAAAACACACTTCAACAGTTATAAGACTATTTAACTAATTCCATGCCTCATCTCAGATCACTATGGAATAAGGGTCATCTTTAATAGTAAAAAAAAAAAAAAAAAAAAAAAAAAAAAAAAAAAAAAAAAAAACCAGCAAAAATCCCACATACACAGGGAAGATTAACAATTTTCTACTCGATGATACCTTGGTCAAGGGAGAAATAACGAAAAAATATCAAAGATTTTTAGAACTTAATTAAAATGAAGGCACAGCATACCCAAATTTATGGGACACAATGAAAGCAGTGCTATGAGGAAAAGTCATATCACTGAATGTCTAGAAAAAAAAGCTGGAGAGAACATACGCTAGCATATTAACAGAATACATGAAAGACCTGGAGCAAAAAGAAGCAAATTCACCAAAGTGGAGTAGAAGGCAGGAAATCATGAAACTCAGGGCTGAAATCAAACAAGTTAGAAGAAAAAGAACTATACAAAGAATCACCAAAATTAGGAGCTGGTTCTTTGAAAAAATCAACAAGATAGATAAACCTGCAGCCAGATTAACCAAAGGGTACAGAGACAGCCCCATAATTAACAAAATCAAAAATGAAAAGTGTGATATAACAACAGAAAATGAGGAAATCCAAAAAATTATATCCTGCTACAAAATCATATACTTAAGGAAACTGGAAAATCTGTATGAAATGGGAAATTTCCTAGACAGATACAAATTGCCAAAATATAAACAGAATCTGATAGACCATTTAAAATGACCCATAATCCCTAAAGAAAAAGAAGTGGCCATTGACAATTTCCCAACCAAATAAAGCACAGGACCAGAAAGCATTAGTGCAGAATTCTATCAGACATTCAAAGGAGACCTAATGCCAATACTCTTCAAACTACTCTACAAAATAGATTTGGAAGGAACATTACCGAAACTGGTTCTAGGAAGCCAAATTTCACTGATACCAAAATAACACAAAGATCCAACAACAAAAACAAAAACAAACAAACAAACAAAAAACCTAAGACCAATTTCCCTCATGCATATTGATGCAAAAATCCTCAAAAAAAATTATTGCCAACTAAATCCAAGAACACATGAAAACAATCATTCACTATGATCAAATAGACTTCATCCCAAGGATTTGGGGATGTTTCAATATATGGAAATCCATCAATCCATCAATGTAATCCACTACATAAACAGACACACAAAAAAATTATGTGGTCATTTCATTAGATGCCGAAAAAGCATTTGAAAAATTCAGTAAACTTTCATGCTAAAAGTGTTGGAAAGAACAGGAATTCAAAGCAAATACTTAAACAGAATAAAAGCAATATACCTCAAACCATTAGTCAACATCAAACTAAATGAACATAAACTGGAAGCAATCCCACTAAAATCAGGGACTAATCAAGTCTACCCTCTCTCACCATATCTTTTCAATATTGTACTTGAGATACTAGCTAGAGCAATAAGACAACATAAGGAAGTCACAGGATAAAAATTTGAAAGGAAGAAGTCAAACAATCAGTATTTGCAGATGCTATGATAGTATACTTAGGTGACCCAAAAAACTCCACCACGAACTCCTACAGATGATAAACAACTTCAGCTAGGTGGCAGGTTTTAAATGATCTCAAGAAAATCAGTAACCTTCCTATACTCAAAGGATTAAAAGTCTGAAATTAAAAAAAGAAAGAAATTAGCAAAATGACACCCTTCACAATACCCACAAACAATATAAAGTACCTTGGTCTGACTCTGACCAAACAAGTGAAAGATTTGTATGACAAGAAGTCAAGTCTCTATAGAAGGAAATTGAAGAAGACCTCAGAAAATGGAAAAAAAATCCATGCTCATGGATTGGCAGGATTAATATAATTAAAATGGCCATCTTGCCAAAAGCAATCTACAGATTCAATGCAATTCACATCCAAATCCCAACTCTGTTCTTCATAGCGTTAGAAAGAGCGATTCTCAATTTCATCTAGAATAACAAAAAACCCAGGATAGCTAAAACTATTATCAACAACAAATGAAATTATTGGGGAATCAGTGTCCATGACCTCAAGCAATTCTACAGAGAAATAGTGTTAAGAAAATGCATTGTATTGGCACAGTGACAGGCAAGTGGATCAGTAGAATAGGATTAAAGGGCCAGAAGTGAACCTACATACCTATGGTGAATTGATCTTCGACAAAAGAGCTGAAAACATCCAATGGAAAAAAGATAGCCTTTTCAACAAATGCTGCTGTATCAATTGTATGTCAGCATGCAGAAGAATGTGAACTGATCCATCCGTATCTCCTTGTACTAAGCTCAACTCCAAGTGGATCAAGGACATCCAGGTAAAGCCAGTTATACAGAAACTAATAGAAAAAAAAAACTTAGGAATACCCTTGAGGACATCAGTACAGGGGAAAAGTTCCTGAACAGAACAACATTAGTTTATGCTCTTAGATCAGGAATTGAGAAATGGGACCTCATACATTTCAAAATAGTTTCTGTCAGGCAAAGGACACCATCAAGAGGATAAATCGGCAACCTAGATGTTGGGAAGAGATCTTCACTAACCCCACATCTAACATAGGGCTAATATCCAATATATACAAAGAGCTCAAGAAGGTAGACCCCAGAAATCCAAATAACCCTATTAAAAATGGGGAACAGAGCTAAACAAGCAATTTTAACATCAAGAACTGGGAATGACTTGGAAGACTCCTAAAAAATGTTCAACATTGTTAGTCATTAGGGCAATGCAAAGCAAAACAACCCTGAGATTTCACCTCACACTAGTCAGAATGGCTAAGATTAAAATTACTATGCATTCCTATGTTATCTAGGATAGGCATTCTTTAAAATATTGAGTAATATTTGAAAGATCATTTCCATGCATTCTAGATTCTATAAAATACATGATCTTTCCCTCGCAAACACGCTAGTAGTTGTCTAGCACACACAGAGTATAAGGGGCAAAGGTCTGGATCAGCCTTTCCCACTCACTATGAAGCTCCAACAGACATCATTGCAGCACTGATTGCCTCCAGTTCAAGAGTTCTCTCCTGGTGCAAGACAGATTTTGGAGCACAGACTCCTAATCACCAGTTGCCTTTTCCAATCATGCTGTCCCTTCAATAATTCCTTGCCATGGATGCTGAGTTTGTGCATCAGACTGGGTAGCAATCTATACCCTAAGGAAGAGGGATCTCAGCTTCTTCCCTCATTCAGGAAGCTTGGATGATTGCCCTGCTACTGCAAGCAGAACTCCCACATGAGGCAGCTTGCGACTGGCCTGTGCAGTCCCGAGGATAGCAGCTCTCGAGCTTTGCTTAATTCCCGAGACCAACTGTCACTGGAGTTCTGTGTGTTTCGCCTTCGGGGCATTTCCACAGTTCTTGGGAGCTTCTGAGCCACTTTAAAAGGATCCTGCCTGACTACTACTTGCTGTGAGTCATCATTGGCAAGTACATTTCCCACCCCTTCTGGGGGGTGGCAGTCCATTTCCTGTTTCTTGTTCAATTTCCATTAATACTAGATGGCTAGATGTGTGGAGAGAGGCCTGCAAGACTAATCCCGTATTTTACCCTTTGAAAATGGACCACCCATTTCCCAGCCTCCAGTGACAAGGACTCCCTTCAGTGTCCCCCAAAAGAATACTGACACCCGACCCCAAAGGAGGAAGTACTTGCTGGGTTCCCAGCCTCTCTGTTCTTGGACTTCCTCCAGTATTCCCCAACGAGATTATAAGACCCTTCTTCAACGGGGGAAGCATATGACCATCAGAGACCCATTGGACTTTGTATCTCGAGGGCTTCTTAGACAGTATAAGCACAAGTTCAGCACAAGTTTAGGAGCTCAAAGCCCTATGAGGACCATGGACTCAAAAAACGTGAAGCTCGTTTTACACAAGAGGTACAGAAACTCAAAGTTCTTATACAGGGTTCAGCCAATCAGGACTCTGGACCCTCTGAGGCATTGGAAACAGATCAAAAAATGGTCAGTTTCACTTCCTTTGATGGTTCCTGTGGGAATGAGCAACCTACTGTCCAGGGACACAAGATCATCTACTTTATAGCCGGCCACAAGTAAAAGAGTGGCCTGATCTTCTCTGCACATTTTTGGGAATGTGAAAAGAGGCAAGCCTATGTCTACTGGGTTTGAAGTGTCTATGTGTTTTCACCAGATGAATGCCATAGTGCCTGCAACATATATAAAACACAGTATTAGAGATGCAAGTGGGAAATTCAAACAAGATCATACAGTACCTGGGCCATCTTTTGATGAGAAGCTTGTCAACATGGACAGGTAATTCCCCCACTTTTTCACGGTTCTTTACACCCTTCCCTGTCTAACCAAGGGGATCTGGGATGTTCCACTTCTGTGCAAGATTCTCTGGGACTGCCACAAACCACCCAAGATATTCTTGACCTCACCAAAATATATCAAGGGTTATTGGAACATTCTATACCTGTCGAGGCATTGCAAAGACCTCCCACTACTGCTGAAAAGAAAATCCTTCGTGTTTCCTCTTCTGGAAGGAGTTTCAAAATTTTATCCCCTACCCTGCACGTCTCAAATCTTTCCTATTCTTCTCCAAAGCATATTGGACAAGTACCCCCCTTTCAGGGAGACCTACAACAGGGCCCAATTAGACAAAGAGGAATCCAAACCTTCTTCTCCCAAACGTATGTTCAGTGATTTCTCATTTTCCCAAAATGTATAAAGTCAGACCATCACTCCCAATATGAGTTTAAATCTTTGAGAGCTGCCAAAGCACAGAAGAGAGCTAAGTCCACTCACAAACACAGCCAAACATGTTCCCTCTCTCTCCCAAAATGCACTATGCAATCTTTTTCCAGTAAAGTGAGTTTGAGACCAGACCCTGCTGACCATGGGGATATCAGAATTTCCCCAATCAAGCAAGAATGCTTTCCAAGTACTCTACCTTTAAAAAATGTTTACAGATCCTCTCCTTCAGTCCAATGAGTAGTAAATGAAACCACAATCCCTCAAGTGATCCTCACAGTGCTCATACCTGACCTGGCAGAAACAAACATTTCCACATCTACACCAGACGTTCAAGGAAATAAATGGACTCTTGAGAGTTCCACTCATATGCAAGAAGTAGTAGAGACTCATGAGTCAATGCATGGGTCTCTTGTTCCTTCTGCACATACACATATTGAACTAGCACTCTCATCCTGTACCAACAGGCCTCTGATATGTTTCCAATCTGTCATAGAGACAGTAGGATTGTCCCACTCTACAGAAGAGACTCAAAGACAAGTTCTCAAAAGTGATATCCCACAGAAAGTGAGATTAAGCTATTCTCATGCTATGAAAAATTAATCTGAAGAAGTCCATTCAAACAGAAGAAGAATTAAATGTACTCTCTCTAAAAGAGTCTTCAAAAAGTCCAAAATGACCAAGATTTATTCAAATATCCCCTACCAGCTAAAAGAGCCCATTTGACTTGTAATCAGACCCAAAATAGCCAAGGCTGTGCCCAACCATTCCCATTGAGCCATGCAAGCTCTGTACAGTACTCTGAAATGATACACCATTCCTTTCCTCCCAAAGGGACTCTAGGACATTCTGAAACCATGGGAGAGAATGTAAAAATTCCCACATATACATTACAGATGATAGGATTTCCAAAATCTTCATTTGTTTCCCTATTTCATAAAGAGACTGTAGGACAGTATTCTTCTACAAAAGGAATTGTAGCCACAGGTCCATCTTTAGAAAAGACTCATAGAGCTGAAACATCTTCAGAAGGTGATCTAGGGCATATTCCAACCCTTCCAAAGTTTCTGAATCCCATTGTATGTGAGCAAGAGGCTAAGGCACTTCACATGTACACACAAGATTCTGTAGCATCCTGTACAGCTAATAAGTGGGATTTATTGCATTCTCCCTGTACACAAGAATACTTAATATCTCCTCAAACTTCACAGGAGGGTATGGGAACTTCCCTATTTCCTAAAGGGACTCAGCTGCCTACACCATCTACAGAAGATGTTACAAATCCCTTTGCATCTACCCGTAGGGCTGTATGGTCATTCCCCAAACCCACAAATATCTCCAGAATATCTTCCAAATACACCAAAGGCTCTGAATTCTACCTCATTTTCTGAAGGGGCCCTGGAAAATATTTTACCCATCAAGCTGGCTATGAAACCTGACACTTCTCTACAAAAGGTGTTATTACCTTCTCCTCCTAGAGAAAGTTCTCCTGGAGCATCCACAAGCAAACAAGGAGGCCTATAAACTTCCCTAACTTCTCATGAGGCTGTTAGACCTCTCACTTCTGCCCATAGTACTCATGGACAGACCACAACTACAGAGGTAGCTTTACTACCTTCCCTTCCTATTGAAAAATAAGTTCAACATTTGTACAGGTATATTAAACACATTAAGATTTTCCCCATCAGACCAAGAGGCCGTAGGATATACCATATTTGAACAGAGTACCTTACAGTTATCTTCATCTACCCAACGGAGTTTTGTTTACATGCTTTATCTTGGGGGAAAAAGTTGACATTTCCCATCTACCAAAGACATCCCCAGGCATTCAGTTTCTAGAAAACACAAATTAAGTGTTTATCCTTCTGATAAAGAATACTTTTGAACTTCTGCAAAAATGTTGCTTATATCATCTCCTGCTGCCAAAGAACGATCAAAAGTGACATCTGCTCCTCAGGTGAGTCCTACACCTTCTATATCTATACAAAATAACTTGGAATATTTTACAAATGACCAAGGTAGTATGAAAAGTTGTCCAACTACCAAAGGACATGCTAGACATTCCATTACTTTCCAAAAGTCTCAAGGACTTTCTGTCTCTACCGATAAATCACTAGTATGTTCACCATCTGCCCCAGATGTTATGGGACGTTCTTCATGTTTCTCAAGTGTTCCAGAATATGTTACCTATGATCAAGGAGAATTGTTACTTTGCAAATCAAACCTCAGGACTACACAACCTCTTCTATATTACAAAGAGGTAAGGGAAAGTCCACATCAAAAAAAAATATATATTCTAGAAGTATTTCCATTAGCCCAAACACATCTGAAAACTTTCATTTTATTTAAAGAATCTAAAAGTCTTTCTGCCTCCAGCACTCCTGCTGGAGAACATTGCCCATCTACCCTAAGATCTCTTTCACCACCAAAATATAGGCAGGGATACCTAGAAACATTATCAACTCCCCAAATGTCTTTAGGAGCTTCTTTATCTTCCCCTGAAGTTCTGTGTACCCAGGAAACAAAAGAAATTTTGCTATATGGTAAAGGTGTTCAGAAATCTTTTCCATCCTCATTAAGTTTTGAAGGATATTTTCCCCATATCGCAGAAGATCTGAAATATTCCTCACCAGCACAAAGGGTTTTAGGATATGTCCCTCTAGCTCCGATGCATATGAAAATTTCTTTATACTCACCTGGGTTTACAAGACCTTTGATGTCTTTGCCAAGGACTCTGGATCTTTCCCCAAAAACCCAGAGTAATACTGCTGCTTCACCAAAGACCCAAGGAACTCTTTCACCCCTGTTTTCTCTCCCAACTAAAATGGGAACCTACAAATCTACACAAAAGATCCTCAAACCTATTACACCTAGTACAAAACATCTGTTAATTTCCCTTTCTGCCACCATGACTCCTGGATTCATACCAGTGGCCCCAAAACTTCTAAGCCTGTTTTCCATCTTCTCATGAGACTCTATCAAATGTGACACCTAAGCCTTGAGGTCTAGATTTATCTCAGTACGGTTCAGGGGACCTCCTAAATGAAATGCCATCTACCCAGTGGCAACTGGGTTCTCCCTCATCCTCAGAAGGAAGTGTAGCAGTTTAGTATTATGAAAAAGCAGTTGTCAGACAGTCCCTATCTGCACAACAATCTCTTGAACAATCCATATCTGCACAGGGAACTATAAGATACTCTCTGCCTTGTCTAGGTGATATGGCATATCCCCTGACTTCCCAGGGAACTAAAGGACCATTGAAAACTAAGGGTGTGTATATGGGGACATATTCACAAGCTCAGGGATCTCTAGTACATTTGAAAAACGTCTCAGATTTTGCAAAACATAAGCAATCTTGTCCTGATCCTGTGAGAATTTCTATACCTGCTCTTGCTTCAGAGGCTTCTGTATCTTCTTTTTCTTCTTGCCAAGGATCTCAAGAGTCATTTTTATGCAAAAAGGAGGATGTAAAAGACTCACTCTCTGCACCAAATGCACATAGACATCCATTTAATACTCAGGTCTTAGAAACTTTGGTAAATACCCAAGGCCAACTAAACCTTTACATACCTTCTATTCCGAATGTGCATATTTAGGGAAATTGTCATACATGATAGAATCTCAGGATACCTCTCCATCTCTCCAAGGGACTACAGGTCATCTGCCTTATAAAGGGAGTATGATAATGCATAAATCTAAAACTAAGACTTTAGAAAATTTGTCATTTGAACCAGCTACTTTTTCATCTTTCAAAAAAGTAAAAAAAAAAAAAATATGTGTCAACTTCTCAAGGGAGTATGAAACCTATATCATCTGTACCACATGATCATATAACTCTACAAACTACATCAGGGACACTGACAACTGTGAGATATAATCAAAGACCTATAAATCATTCCAGGCCTATCCAGGGTACTGTGGGTACTTCACCATCTACCTCATGGTTTCAAGAGCATTCAGCATCTTTCCAAAATAAAGTAGGGCACTCATCATAGAGGGCAGAATCTCAGGATATTTCTCTGTCAGTCCAAGTGACTGCAGACACTTTTTCAACTCCCACAGGGCATACAGGACATTCACACTATGACAGTGGATCTCAGGAAACTTCTTGGGAAATCGCAAAGGATTTAACATATTTAATATCTACCAAATTTGCATATCTGCCAGGACAATTCTAAGTCTTTCACCATGCACACAAGAGTCTCTCCAGCCATCATCTGCACTGAAGAATCAGGATACCTCCGAGTCTGTTCAGTGTACTAATATACATTTAGCATCTTTCTCAGGTTCTTTAGTAATGCCTCCTTGTGTGTCGTGGACTTCATTGTCACATGGCCCAAAGAAGCATGGCCTATCCTCACCAACATACCCAAACCCTCCACCTACTTTGCAGAAAGTTGTGACAAGTATCCCCTATTCACAAGCAACCATTGGACGGAATGTGTCAAAATAAATTTCTGCATTGCCCTCACCATTTATTCAGGTTCGTGGACAAGCTACCTTTTGTGCATAAACCAATTTGGGACAGCTTATAGCTGCACAGGGAGTTGAAGAACTTTTGCTTCCTAGCTCAGAGACTCTAGGTAATGAAGAAAATGAGAAGCAGGAACTAGAACTTTTTCCATCTCCCCATGTTTCCCTGGGACTCTCTTTGCCTGCAGAACTTACCTTAGAAACTTTGACATCTACACAATGTGTTCTGGGACCTTCCCTATCTGCACAAGGGTCACAGAAACTATCAGAATCCAATCAGGAACCCTCAGGATCTGTGTCACTTATTTCAAAGACTGTGAAACATCCAACTCATTCCCAGAGGTCTCTCAAATTTTCTCCATCTGCTCAACAAACTGTACCTTGCACATCATTTTCACCAAAGACTACTAGACATTTCCTATATAGCCAGGAAAATCTGGGAACTTTTCTGTCTTCACCAAGTTATCCAGAATACTCCCCAGCAACACCAGGTGGTCAGGCACAACCATTAATTACTCTAGCGGCAGTAGGACGTTTGCTGCTTTCTAAAGGGCACAAGAAAAACTTCACAGCTCCAAAAAGAACATTGTCTGTTCAAAGTTTTTGTCATTCATCCAAAGGAATGGAGAACATTCACTACATTCCACTGGGGATTCCGAACTAAATACACACACCCAGAGTTCCTGGGAATATTTGCCATTTGTGGTGGAAGATGTGCAATCTTCTCAATTTGTTTTAGGATCTCCAGAAGCTTTAATATCATCACATCCAAATGAATGTCTGTATATCTCTTCACAACAAGAGACCACATCCTCTGAACACAGTAGTGTGGGACCTTGCATACCAGCAAAAGGGTCCTGAATGAGATTAAATTTAAGCATGTAACTCTAGGATTGTCACCATCTTGGCAGTGAACTGGGCGGCATTCATTATTTGCACAAGTCACAGTAGATCCATCCAGATATTCAAAGCAGACTTTGGGTATTTTGCCAATAATTACAGGATCTCTGGGTTCTACCCAAAATCATATGATGCTCCCAGAATCTTTGTCATTTGATCAAGGGCCTCTGGTAATGTCTTTATCTGCACAAGGGACTCTAGGCTCTTGCTCATATTCCCAAGAGAATTTTGGACATTCCCATTCTGCCCAAGGGTCCTTAAAACTGTCCAGTTCTAAACAAGGGGCTGTACATACTGAGCCATCTGCTCAAAAGATATTTAAACCTTCAAATTCTTCCTAGAAGCTAGGAGATATGTTTGTATATCTTCTCAACATGCTGCACAAAGATCCCTATCTTCCTTAAGGGACAATGGGCCCTTCATACATTGCCAGAAATCTCCAGAACCCATTTCTTATTCACCAGAAGACCTAACTAACTCACCATGTGTACCAGGTGGTGACCAGCAATCTGTTCCTACTTCATGGGTTCTAGGAGCTTTGCCACCCTCTTCTCAAAAGCCCAAAGTAATTTACATTTCGAAAAAGGGAACTTTGCCTGTGCAAACTTCTTTTTTCCATTACCAATCAATTGTAGAAAATTCAGCATACCACAGGAATATCAATACAATACAAAGAATCACAGAGTACTGTAGACAATTTGACAGAAGTGAGGGAGGATGTAGCATCTTCTCAATATGATTCTGTGACTCTAGAATCTTTGCCACCATCACTTCCAAAACCTACTAGAAAGCCATCTTCTATCCCAAGAGGTGCAGAAGATTTCCAATCTAGCAAAGGGTATCTAGCACCTTTGCAGCCATCCCAGAAGATTCTGAAACATTTTACCTCATCTCAGGCAACAATGAAAACATCACAGTGTTCTGAATGTCCTCATAGTCATCTGTGTGGTTCCTCCTCAGAACAATGGTCTCAAGAATCTTCTGATTCTGCTCATGTATCTGTGAATGTCTGTCTATCTGCACAGGGGACTTTAGGTTGGTCCCCATGTACACAATGGTCTACTAGACATTGTACACCTGCCCAAAGGCCTTCAAGTCTTTCCTTACATTCACAAGGTATAGGAACACAATCCACCACTAAACACTGCACGGTATCAGATTCACCATCTAACCCAGTGTGTCAGGGATGTACCCACAGTACTCAAAACATGATAAGAAGTTTGAAATCTGACCAAGGGTTTCTGAGAATTTCTGCAACTGCACAAGTCTCCATAGAACCGCTGTCATCTCCCCAGGGGACCCTAGGATATCTATCCTCTGCACCCACTGGAAAAAAAAATCTCTTCTACAGCTAGACCAGAAAATTCAGTATCTGATGAATCACCCTCTGAAACTTTCAATATCTGTTCAACTTTATCCCTTACTTTCTTCGCTAAGCCTGTAAATTCCTTCCTTTGCTACACTTGGGACTTTTGATCTCTCTAAACATACATAGGAACCTGTTACTTCATCCCTTGGCCCAAATGAGCCTTTGAGTTCTTCACAAGTGTTCTAACAAACAGGTCCATTTGCTTCAGATTCTTCAGTATCTATGTATTCCTCCAAAGGTCCCAGGGCAATCTCTTTATCTGGACAAGAAACAGTAGGTCCTGAATCATCTTCCTTAGGGCCTTTGACAATGTCCTTATCTGTTCAAGTGAATCCAAATCCTTTGTTCTCTGTTCATGAAGTTGGAGGCTCTGCCTTTTTTTTTTTTAACGTGGAAATCTGTAAGTTTGCACATTTATACATGGTAGGACAGTAATATTCAAGACTTCACCAGATTTGGAAGTTTCAGCATCTACCACAGAGAGTTTAAGATGTCCACCACTTGTCCAATTGGATTGAGAGGTTCACAACAAGTCTTATTGTCTCTGAGACATCCCCTGTCTGACCAAAATGGCCGAGAGACATTTGTCCAAGGGCCTCCAGATATTTCCTTGTCATATCAGGAGAATCCGGGTCTCTGTTTGGAAAAAGATTCTTTTGAAATAAACCTCTCATCCAGAACATCTTGGACTTTCTGAATATGTCCAGGGCATATTAGAAACATTGCCATATATGCAAAGGAGTGCAGAAGTGTCACCAGTCATCCAAGACTTTCAGTGGCAAAGGATTCTCGCAGACTTCCACCACTTTCATCACTTAATCCAGAGGCAGAAGAACGTCTGCCATGTACCCAGACCATTTTTAAAATTTCACATTCTAGTCTTGGACCTCACAATCTTGGCCATATATTCCAGGAACTCTGGTGCTTTTGAAACCTAATGAAGGAGCGCTGGGATCTTTAGTATGTGAGGAAGAGTTTCAGGCAACACCAACATCTCACCAGGAATCTCTAAAACATTCCCAAGCAGGCCAGTGCCTACTATCCAACACACTCTGGGTACATCCTTTACAACTGAGTTTTCGGGACTGTCCCTATGTGCAAAAGGTGACATTATCCCTATGCCTTCTCATGAAGAATACCGAAGACACTCCCCTTTTCCAAACAAAAGCTCTAGGCATTTCAATTCTACCCAAGGGATTTTAAAATATGCCCCATTTTCTGAAAGGGATATCATGTCTTCCCTTCAGAGCATGAGCCCTCATAATCTTTCTCTTCTGCCTTAAGTTGCATCACTTCTTCAATTACACTGAAAAGGAATCAGTCACCATTGCTGATTCTGACAAAGGAGTCTATGGTTCCTCAGAATTATTCCACCTTATTATGTCATCCACAGACTATCCAAATCCTCTGACCACTCATCAGAAAACGCCCCTTCAAACCTAAGGGATACTCAGAATTCCCATTCAGAACATGACAGTGACAAAACATTCCCTTTATCAAAAAAATGGCATAGATATGCTTCATATTCGAAAAAAGATAAGAAACTTAAAGATGTTCCCAAGGAGGGCATCTCTACAGAAGAGTAAATCCAAGCCTCAGACATTTCACCTCTCCTCATGAGATTCCCAGATATACCAATTCTACCAGGAGAAGACAGAAGAATGCCTCTGACACCCAAGCCACCCTGAAAACTTATTCTGCAAATCAAGAAGTCATTGAGTCATCTCCAGAAGGAGACCATACTGATCGGTTTCTCAAACTTTCATCATCACAATCGTATGCTATTCACCCTCTTTTACTAATGAGGGGACAGAACACGTTCCTATTGTTCAAGAGAGAAAGAAACTTTTCATTATTAGCAAACAGGAGCCCACTGTTATGGTCCCCATTCTATTGTGATTTATACCTCCACCAGCTCCAAAAGGGAGTGTCCATCATATCCTGTTAGCCAAGGAAATTGAAGACAAGTTTTATGTCAAGCATAGGATGTAATACCTTACCATTCTTGCCCAGGGAGAGACTCAGCATTCCAATGTGAATATGGATACCCACTTTGTGACCCCTCCCTCATAGGAGGCCACAAATATTCACATATTGTCCAAAGCAATCTTAAAATATCCCACTATAAAAGGAGAAGCTATAGTTATTGCTCTCAAATAAAGGAGCTATCAGTTATTTACAATCTGACCAATGTAGTCTCAAATTTTCTAATTCTCACCAAAGAGACATTGGATATATACCCCATGTTTCCAGTAGCCTCAGAACATTTCAGGCTTAAAGAAATGGCCTCTCAAATGAACCATCTTAGAAATTGGTCCTCGCAGATGCTTTTCTAAGAAAAGAGATCTCAGAAATGTGTGCTCTAATCAAAATTCAGTCAGTTCTTCAAGGCCTGCCCTAGGAATATTCTGGTTTACCCCTTGTGCCCAAGTTGCTACCAGACATTTCCTGCCTAACTAAAGGAACCTGTAAGGCTTCCCATCACAGAAGAGTTGCCGGGGCCCCACTCTTTCGTCTCATGGTATTTTCAGGTTTTTTTTTTTTAAATAGACAGGCTGCCCTCATTTATCACATTAAGGGTTTTATATGAATAACAGGAGATTAGAAATTATCTTCTCATCAATAATTTCTCAAACTTGCAACCTCAATTCCTAGTTGTCTCAGATTCACATCAAGGGATCAGGTAGCCTAAAACCTTGAAAAGAATCCACCTCTGTTTAAGAGTATCTCTCAGTTTGTTGCTAGAATCATACACTATACAAGAAATTCTCTCTTTGTTCATGGCTGACTCTGGTATACACTTAAACTAAGAGAGACCAGATGTTCTCTCATGCCAGAAAGCTCAGAAAACTCTGGATTAAAGTCCGATGCCATTAAATAAAAGCCCCAGCCTGGATACAAAGCCTTCTATCTTAAAGCTTCTCAGCAGATAGTTAACTGTCCTCCATCCTCACTCCTGTGTGGCTTATTTTAAGTTTAAATAGGAAAGAGATCCAGGGTTTTGACATGAGTTGTCAGAAGAAACCTCAGATTGCTGTCAAGTCTTCAGTGGATTCCTGAGAGAAAAGGAATTTCTCTGAAGGTATGAAGACCTAGAATGCCTGGACCATCCTCCTCTACTGAAGGTAAACATGGATACTCCCCTACTGGCCAATGGGGTTGAGGACCTATCTTCATTTCCAAAGTTTGGTAAATTTCCTCCCATGAGTTTGACCTTAAAAATTATACCCTTTACCCAGTGTGCTCCCATAAGAATACCTTGTGCCCAGGAAACCATGGGATATATTACCTCTGACCCAGGAACATTTCTCCCTCCTGCCATAGTTTACAGAAATCAAGAGGAGGAAGCATATCCTTGAACTTATGCCACTTTCTTGACTACAGTCACTTGACATGGTATAAAATCTTAAGTTGTTCACTTCTGGCTGTTTGAACTTAACTTGAAGAGGAGACATATCCAAACTGTTTATGAATCACGGTATCAATATTTGATCTCCTCCTGAATCAGCTATTGAGAAGGATACCCTATTCTCTTAAGAACAGTCAGAAGGTGAGGAAATGGTGGGACATCACGAGGTAAGGTAAGCAATGTAATTTTTGTTCAAAATATAGGGATTTTTATACTTTGATCATCGTTCCTCTTACAAGGATCTCAGCACCTCCTGTCCTTCCAATGATATTAACTCCTTCCACCTTTGATTACCTAGTAATCATATCCTCTCACTAAAGCAAAGATAGCCTTATATCATTCCACTTTGTTCAAAGGATATAGGATATACAGATGGGGAAAGTACTTGGAAGCTAATGAGATAGACTCTGAACTTCCCTCTAGTCCTCATTGTAGCTTGGAAAATTCCCCTGCTAACCATGAGTAAACTAGATATCTGTTTTCTGCAAAACAAAAATGGGGACCTCTATCATATGGAGCAAGACATGCAGAATTTCTCCTGTATTGAAGAGGAACTTACATTTTCCATTCTGAGCACGACATGTTCCCATGATATTTCTTCATACACTCCATGATTTTTGAAGAGGCAAAGAGAACTACTATGGATGAGGCTGAGCCTCAGTCCTTCCCTTCCCTAACAATGTAGCCTTGGAATTTGTGCCCCCTGCAAGGGGGGGAATGTAAGCTACTATTTTTGACCAAAGGAACCTCACTCATTCCTTACGTCAAAAGTGAAATAAGATATGATCTTTGCAATAATAGTGTATTGTGCATTGTATCGCCAAATATTCTCTTGTGACTTTAAACTGCCTGAAATATATATGTTCTCTAAATAAAGAAGATTCAAACCTTTCATCAAGATGGCAAGCGAAATATATCATTTCTTTTTGGTATGAGATCCTAGTTCCTATGTGTAGAATTATTGACTGGATCCTAGGATTTGTTTTTCAATCCTGTACATTGTTCCTGCCCATATTAATAAAAATATAAGGAGACAACCCAACCAGGGAAAACCATCCAGTATGTTTGAAACAGGCTCAGGTTAATGCCTGAACTCTCTCAAATTAAACACAAGATGTGAAATTCCTTACAACTAAGGAAGAGCCGGAAGCTGAATAGCAGTGTTGGGACTTTCTTTAACTGAAAAAAGTAACAGGGAAATTAATGTTTACCAGGATATTACATGGCACTCACCCCTTTTCCAAGCTTTTTGTAACCTGTAACTTTGCACAACAAGATCTCAAAGTTTTCTATTTCTCATGGGGCCCAATACTTCCTCTCTTACAAAGTAACCTCAGTTCTTTTATTTCACTGAAGAGAATGTCAGACTACCATCCTACAACTATGCCTACTACAGAAATTTCCCATTTGCCAAAAGTGAAATATATAATCCTTTTTGTGAAAGACCCTTAAACTATTGGTTTGTTGGAATAGGGACTAACTCATTCCTCTTCAGACTATAGAATCTCAAACATAAGGCTTATGTCATTCACTCTATAGAAGAAAATCTAATAACATCGTGTTCAGTATAGTAGAAAAGAGGCGATGATTTCCTCCTTCAAAACCAAGGGCTATTGACATCCCATTCCTGGTCCAGGGTATAAGTGTCATGAAACAATGATAACAGAGACCCTATAAGGTTTGGCTTCTGTGGTGAAGAGGGTCTAGTTCCTTCCATCGATATAGGAGCTTCAGATGGACCTTCTAGTTTAGGGATGCTCAAGAACATTGTTTCATTCAGAAGACAACTTATAGTTGACTTTAAATTTATATTGCCTTAGTGACAAACTCTGTGACCAAGGATTTTGGACAAAACTGCCATCTCAGAGATGAACTTCACATATTTCTGGGTGTAGGACAGAGGTCAGACAATGGAAATGTAAAACTAACATTCATGATATCTCCCTAGAGATGGTTGTAAAAATGCAGTGTTCCCATCCCTCAATTTTAGATAGTTACAGACCAGAACAAACTCCTGGGAGACTGAGATTTCAGACAACCACTCAACCTGTTGGAATATCATGCTGATTGCTTCTTGTACTCTTCCCTACATTATATTCAATGGATGGGTCTTTGAAGTAGAAATTACATATGGAAATACATAATGCAGTACCATAGTCTTCTCACACTTCCCACGATTTGGTAGGATTTTTTTTATTCCCTTCCACAATGTGTGGAGAGCGGATCTTGCTATTTGGATAAAAATAGCTGGGCTCTTTCTTGCTAAGCAAAGCAATTCAGGATGGCGCCAGAAGTTGCTCTTATAAATACAGGTTTCTCAAATTGGACCAATTTTCCAGTCATCTCATCCTCTTTGAATGAAGGACCAACAATCCATTCTGCTCTTGCAAATAAAATCCCAAACCTACCATTTCTGTCCAAATAATGTTTTAAGAATGAATGGAGTTTAATATTCGAATTTCTGAATTTTCATTTTGCCCAAGCGGACCAAGTATTAAGAGTCTTAAGAGAATTCTCAAACTATATATGGGCCTCAATCATAACCATCTTATGGTGAGCTTTAGAAAATTTCTCTTAATCATGGCTATTATGAAAACACAGGTATGGACAGAAAGATATTACATAATGCTATTCTTTGTTAACAGAGCCTGGAACTTAGTTCATCTGTTTTATATCATTCTTTGAGTACACACAAATAACTGGTGATAAGGTTCAAGGAGTCTTACAGATTAACAGTGTTGACCTATGAATAATTCATAGATTGCTGCCAGGTCTACCAGGCAGTAACTGAAGATGGGAATCTTCTAAACTGTGAAGAAGCCCTGGGAACCAGCTCAATGTAGGCTGGAATATTCTATGTTTGTAAAGAGCTTTTGTACTTTAAGCAGAATTTTTATCTGATTTAATAGTATACTCATAATCATCTATGTAGACAACCAATTTCTGTCCATTATATATCAAAGGCTCCCTCTGTATTTAAGAGGGCCCATTATCTATGTTGTAAGACTGACATGTCCTGAGATCATCTCTACCTGCCCCAGGCCCAATTCACCACTTGCAGTAAAAGATGTCTTCAATAAATATCCTCTCTAAGGATTTAAAACAACTCTCGTCGTGATAAAGGAGAGCACAAATATTGCCAGGAGCCATTCTCACTTAGATTTCAAAACACCCTCATTTCAGGCATTTGAAGTCTGCTTTTAGAAGAAAAATACTAGCTTTCAAGATTAGCCAAGTAGTCAGATGGCCAGTATATGCAGAGCTCTCCTGAGTGGGCTAGAGCAAACAGAGTTCACCTGTGGTTATGTTCCCATAGCAACTCCTTTAAACTTCACTTTCTCATGATCAATTTATTGTGCCAATTTCCTGCAGCACTAGCCAGCTTTTCCCTGAGATTCTGAGAGACAATTCTGAGAAACTGTTCCAGAGAAACAATACTAGACCTGTGAGATTATATCCCCAAAACAATACTTACCCATTGGCTCCTACCTACACCTTGCTTACTTCTCCTTATATTGCCTTATGGAAGAAATAAAATTTGACAGCTTGATCACGATACTGCCTTGCTGTTCATATCTTGAATCTCTTGTCTCACATCCTCTCCTAGTTGGTCCTATACCCTGTTGACTTTCCTACAGATCAGGACAAAATATTCCAATTAATTGTGTTTCACATTCAACTCCTCACTTGGAAGGAATATCAGAATGACATTTTTCGTTATGATGATCCTCAAATCCATAACCTCTCTTGAAGTGATTTGTAAATGTCATTCTTTCATAGCAGGTCTCCCTCTGCCTATGGGAGACACACATAATCCAGATCTGCTCATAAATATTTCCTCTTTCCCCTCTTACTATTGGGAAAGAAAGCCCTCTCCTAATGAATGCTTTTGTTGGCTTGAAATCTTTCCTGTTGCCCAAGGGACACTCATGCCTACCCTCACTTTTAAGGTGTCAGCAGATAGTGTTCTTGTGACTTTGTTTTCCCGCTGTATCCCAAATGTCTAGGATTACTTCCAAACTTATTCCTGATACATATATTCTGAGACATCCATCCACTAAAGAAAGATACCTTTTCCTTATCTCATCTAACCAAAGGCTTCATTGCCTAATGATAACCATCCAACCTGTTGGCAAAATGGAACCATTGATACCTGTTATTTCACACAGCACACACAATATATGGACATTCCCAATACTGAAAAAAAAAAATGGAAGCTGGTCAGGCAATACTGGAAATTCCTCTGCTCCACAAGGTATTTATCTTTTCTTCATTGTGAAATGATCTTTCCTATTTTATTGAAACCAACCAGTGATTTTGCTTATCTGACAAATAGGTATAGAATTTCACCTTTACATAGAGTTTCTTAGATATCCTGCTTATGGCCAGGGTGCTTCCATTCCCTTATTCCCATGAAATCTGGCACATGAACTCTTTGATGAAGTGAATAAAAGTCCTATTTCTGTTCAAAACTGGCCAAGCTCCTCTCCATCTATCATGATTTAGACATTCACCATAGCGAGAGTTTCAGACCTGGCCTGTGAGATTGAGGAAATCCCACAATTCCCCACCTTTCCAGTGCATCTGTTACCTACAACTTATTTCTGTGGCCTGGGAAGCACTGTTCTGATCTAAGAGAAGTCTCGGCATTCTGGACTGAGGTCCCAACAGAAGAGTGTCAAGACAAGGGAAAGCCAGAATATTATCTTTGTTGTGATTACTTAGACAGAGACATACTGTCCTCCATGCAGAGGTATGTGTGGATGGACATATATTTGAGGATGATATTAACCTGAGATTACTGCATTGCAACCTCTTAGAACAGTTCTAATATTGCTCTCATGTGTACAATGGGCATTCAGATTATGTTTATTCTAAATTTTGATTTTATGATTGGAGGTTATGCACGATTGAGTGCCTGGAATGTCCTATAATCCTCAAGGTATCAATCACCCTTCAACATCTACTGATTAGAGCTGCAGACATATGACTATGAAACATTGAGTCTATTCCATACAATCCTGGGGGGGCTCTTGTCTCATCTTCTTCTTTAGAGCATCTTATAACTATCAACTGTACCAGAGGCACAGAAATAATTCCACTTCTGCATACTGGTATACTGGAATTGCCTCCACCTACTTAAAGAAATCAGAATATCCTCTTTTACCAAAATGGATTTTAGACTATTCCCTCTCCCTAAATGTAATTTTGAGCTCCAACAATTTCTCTTCTTAGCAATATAACCTCCGTGCGGTTTATTCTAATAGAGAGCCACAGTCTAACACTACCCAAAAGGTTCTTAGAGCTTTTTATTATGGCTCTGTGTGAGTGGACTTACTAGTATTAATTGATTTCGATCCTTCTGTTAGGACCAAAGAGATCCTCATCCAATGCCTCTGAATTGACAGGGCCTTCAGATTTTATTTTCCCCAAACTGTTTTCTAATGTGCCTTTCTGACCTTTGAGGAACTTGCATTGTTGTCTATCTCTGCTGAATTTTCAGACATTCCTCAGCCTACATTTAGGACAATGTATCCAAAAAACCTCCTGACAACCCAGGTTTAAAACTCCGGACGACAAGCTTAGTAAGTACAACCCAGAAAATAAGCTCATTGCCTCAAGGCAGAAACTAAAATAATGTGTTCCTCACCTTTCATATTTAGACCTAGCAGATGAACATATTTTTAAGAAGGAGAGTCACTGTAGGACTGACAACCATGTTTTCTGATAAATTCTCAGATTGTTGCCTCACTGGGCCCCACATTCACTAAAGTGGACAGATGTTCTAGTTCATGATGAGGAGCTGCTAAGACAATACCTGAAATATGCTCCACAGGTATGCGGTAACCTGGGACTTTGTTCACGTGTCAAGGAAAGAGTATTGAAGTTTGAACTACCCAACCACACATGATGCTTTACGTCTTCATATGGATTCAGATGTCCAGTTTACATTTAAGAGACAATCACATCATATTCTTTCCCCTTGCTCCTTCATCTCTTAAGTATGACCACTGGTCACACATCTCTGACCACTGTTGGGGGCATTCTTGATCTGAATATGAGATCATCAATAGTGACCATATACTCCTTGTGATTAATGGGAACTTAAAATTCGACCTCTGGCCATGGGTACCTCAGACAGTCCTTTTTCCTTCCATGGGGTCTCTATACTAGCAACTTAATTCAGCCACATGTATTAACAATTATTTTCTATAATATGACACTGATGCAATTTGGTTGTCTGAAATCAATATTAAATTCAAACAATGGTATGTTAGTATTCTATTTGGGCATATATTTGTCTTTTAGGGCACATTGCTGTATTAACATGAGAAGTCATAAGGTAGGGTTGTTGAGCATATCCTGGGAAGACACTTTGAAAGACAGATGTCTGATCTTCATTATTGAAAATAAGGTCTTGAAAAAGATGACTTTTATAACTAGCATGTTGAGGAAAATGATCCTATAAGTCAATAACAATTATATGGTATATTTGAGTGACCATGGCATGAACAGAATCTCCATTCTGAAGAGCATCAAAGCACTGGGGATGAGAATTGACAAAGGGAAGGATATGTAAATCATTTACCAGAATCTCAAGAATACAAGAGATAGAAGTATTCCAGGCACTGAAGCATGGATCTATAATATCTTTCTGAAGTTGTTGTCTTAGCTGATGAGAAACTTAAGTCTTTATACTTAATTGGTCACTAGTGTTGGGAAAATCAGGACTGTTCTATTCAAAAATATTGCCTAGGTGTTTTTCAGTAGCTCCTTGAGAATGAATGGTCTAGCATAGATATTTTACAACTCCATTAAGACAGGAACTTTTACCATAAGAGAGAAATTTTAAGGGGAAATAGATTTAAAAAGGCAGCATTACTTTGAACCCTTTGACACAACTTTTCTGTTCTTTGGTGGTGGGATTAATTTACCCATGTACCCACTGACTGTATAAAATTAGAAAGTTGATATACCAACTAGAATCATCATCTGCTTTGCCTATAATCTCTTTTTTTGAGAATATATTTGATGGATCTCTAACATAAGACTTATAAAGAAGAGTCAACTGAGCTCAGTACGCGTGAAATCAGGTTTTTGGTTTTCTCACCTATATCAAGAATATGTGGGAAGGAGTCACCATATGTGATGGGAGCCTCTACCATTTCAATTATATGTAGTTTTATAACTGGGGTTACAGGTATACCAAATCACTGACTTCATTTAAGAGTAGTTATCACATTCCTAACAATTTTAGGGTTAGGGATGAAGGTGGGTTCCATCGTCCTTATTACACAGGATGCAAATTCTGCTCATTTAGCCTCATCTGCTTCTGCTGAGTCAATCCTAGGGATATAGAGCTGGGAAATAAAAAAAAAAAATCAGCAAAATGCATTGCCACACACTACCTGATCCCTCTACTGAACAAATCACCCTGACCTATGAACATATATTCACATTAGTAGGTACTCCTGTATCTTAGCTTCTTCTAGTAAGATGGTTGCCTCTCAGAATGATTCTGGTGACTCTGCCTGGGCGACAAAGTCCCCTTTGCATCCCCATTTCCACTGTACTATGAAGATTAAATTCTATCAAGAGACAGGAACCATATTGTATAAGTATCCTTAAACAACCCCATCCGTTTCTGGAAGAGAGGTCAAAATATAAAAGCATAGACAGTAGACACAGGGGCTTAACTCTGGTCCTCCCACTATGCAGTAAAAACACCACCTTTTTGGCATTGGAACAGGATACTAACCTGTCATCTTGACCCCTCAAATGTAGGTCAGATATCCAGACTGGGCAGGCCTGGGCAAAGTGTGCTAATACTGTGGATCCATACCACACCCAATCTTCTAGAGGCCATAGAGCATAAAAAAGGCAGGAGGCTTCCAAGTGTGACAAAAGCACCTCCCTCAACTTTTTACAAGTCTCCCAAATAGATCCAAGCTTCGATAGGGGAGGATTTAGTCCATATTACACTGGAAGGGGGAAATGCTGTGGATATGTTATTACTGCAGCACAATAATAATAATAATAATAATAATAATAATAATAATAATAATAATAATTTGTAATTAATCTATGTGTTGTTCCCTGGGGATGTTATTTCTCTCATTCTCACAAATCCATAGTTGCCAGATGTGTCTTTTGTAGGGTTGATGCCACAGGGGCTTTCCTTGTTCACTTTGCCCTATATTAGTCTTTAATTAGTGAAATCATTTTTCATTGATTTCACTGTGATTCTCACAAATCCATAGTTGCCCGAAGTATCTTTTGTAGGGTTGATGCCACAGGGGCTTTCCTTGTTCACTTTGCCCTAATTAGCCTTTAATTAGTGAAATCATTTTTCTTTGATTTCACTAATTAAAAATATCATGGATTACATTTGCTATCAGATACATTTCTATGTATCTTTTTTGTTTGTTTTGTTTGTTTTTTATTGTTTTTTTTTCTTTTCTTTTCTTTTCTTTTTCTTTCTTTTTTTTTTTTTTTCTTTTTTTTTGAGTCAGAGATTCTCTGTGTAGCTCTGGTTGTCCTGGAACTCACTCTGTAGGCCAGACTGGCCTGAAATTAGGAATCTGCCTGCCTCTGCCTTCCTAGTGCTGGGATGAAAAGTATGCAATATCTGTAGTTTTAGGATACCTTTTTTTAAATTCTTACTTTTATCAAATAAGAATATTCCCATTAGCCCATTGATTCACTGTTTCATTTTGTAGAAAGTTATTTCTCATTACTGCAAAAAAGAAAGTATCACAAATCCATCACTTTTGTTGCTTCAGGTGTTAATTGCTATGTTGTTGATAGTAATTACCTTTTCTATGCACTTAGCATGTGGAAGATTTTCCAAACTCATGATGAAATGTATGTATTCAGACTTATTGAATCTCATAGCCAATATTATTCAAATACTATAATTCAAAATAACCCAATAACATTAGCAGTAAGTTAGTATTCAATTTTTTAAATAAAAACATTAAAATTTTTATAATTTATTATTTCAATATTGGAAACCTTGCTCTGGAGTAATTTTCTGATGGAATTTTCGGGGAGTGGGGGTCCAGCAAAGGGGAAATCATTTGAAATGTAAAAAAATATATCAATAAATTAAAAAAAAAAACAAAAAACAAAAAAACAAAAAAAAACAAATAGTATAATTCAAAATAACCCACTAACATTAGTAGTAAATTAGTATACAATTTTTTTAAATAAAAACATTAAAATTTTTATAATTTATAATTTCAATATTGGAAATCTTATTCTGAAGTGAGTAATTTTCTTTTGAAACTAGTATATATTTCAAATAGAGAAATTTTATTTTCATCTCATTCACCAACTCTTCTTTAGGACAAATCACTAAACTGAAATTAACATGTACAATTCGTGTTGTAAAAGATTTACCAAGAGGGGATAACTTAAACTCATGAGGAAAGATCATTTTAAGTAAAACACCTAATATTAGATACAACCAATAATTAAAAGTAGTTTATTAACTGGTGAGAAAAATTGATCTGTAGATAAATTTACTATATCCATAAAGTTAAGTTTCTCTGTTTAAAAGTAAAATTAGTAAAATATTTATATCTTCCCACTGAAAATTACTGTAAATTCTGAGTTTGTTTTTTTTCTAAATTTACATGTATACTTTATTTACCAATTAAGTTCTTTTGATACTTATCATGTGGATTTTAATAATATATGTCATTCTTTAGTTTTTATTAAGATAATAGTTTATAATTTATTTGGGAAGTCTGTTACTTTAAGGTTGATATCTTTTCTTAAAAATTCAAGCCTTTATTAAATTAGGTAAACATTATTCCAACTGTTTTCCCATCTTTGCTTATTATTGCAGAAGTGGATGACCTGGTTGGTCATCAGTGAAAGGAGAGGCCCTTGGTTCTATGAAGGCTCTATGCCCCAGTGTAGGGAAAGCCAAGGATAAGGAAGCAGTAGTGGAAGGTTTGTTAATTAGCATTACAGTGGATGGGATAGGGGGATTTTGGAGGAGAAACAAGGAAAGGGGTTGACATTTGAAATGTAATTAAAGAAAATATCTAATAAAAAAGGAAAAAGAAGTAGTATTAAGCATCCCTTGTGCTTTTGTATGTTCCTTTGCTAATATGCATTGTGTTAGTTAATTACTTATGTCAATTAATTATTTTTTATTTATATACCTATTTATCTCTATTTATTTATTGAAAATGGAGACTACAGTAAGTTTTTAGAGAGTAACTTGATGTCCGACCATCAGCCAGAGATATTTAGGGATCTCTACTGGATCTCCTTGATCAACTAAATCAAACATAATCCAGTTCTACAACTGTAAATTTTGCCTGGCTACAAAAGATGGAAGGTCATTTAAAACACCTTCTGTTCTATCACCAGGACAACTGTCTAGGCTAATACTCATAAATTCCAGGATATTTTCATTCCTCTAGGTTTCTACACTTTGCCTCCCCAAATTTAAGCTGTCTCATCACACATCATTCCTCACATTTCACCAACCCCAACCTGATCTCTTCCACTCTAGACCTCACTTGCTCCATTCTTACCCATAGACTCTATTCTACTTCCCTTTCCCAGAGAGATCCATGCTTCCCTCCTACATCCTTCATCCTTACCTAACTAACCTCTCTGGATCTATAGATTTTAGCTTGATTACCATTTACTTAAAACCTAACATCTAATTAGAAGTGAATGTATAGTATGTATGCTTTTCTAGATCTGAGTTTCCTACTCAAAATAAGCTTTTCTAATTCTAATCATTTGCGTATAAATTACTTGTTATCAATTTGAACCACTGAGTAGTACTTCATTGTTTAAATGAACCATATTTTTTTGGTCAAGTAATGAGTTGAGTGATATATGTGATATATAAAAAAGGAAAAAGAAGTAGTATTAAGCATCCCTTGTGCTTTTGTATGTTCCTTTGCTAATATGCATTGTGTTAGTTAATTACTTATGTCAATTAATTATTTTTTATTTATATACCTATTTATCTCTATTTATTTATTGAAAATGCAGACTACAGTAAGTTTTTAGAGAGTAACTTGATATTAGCTTGATTACCATTTACTTAAAACCTAACATCTAATTAGAAGTGAATGTATAGTATGTATGCTTTTCTAGATCTGAGTTTCCTACTCAAAATAAGCTTTTCTAATTCTAATCATTTGCGTATAAATTACTTGCTATCAATTTGAACCACTGAGTAGTACTTCATTGCAGTTCCCACCTATTATGAATAAATTCACAATGAACATAGTTAAACTGTGTCCTTGTGGTACAATCAAAGGTCCTTTGTGTACATGCTCAAGAGCAGTATATCTTGATCTTGAATTAGATCAATTCCCAATTATCTGAGGAGCTTGCATATTGATTTCTATAGAGGGTATAAAAAGTATTCACTCCCTCCAACTCTACACTCTCAACAGTATGAGCTATCACTTGTGTTATTGATCTTCTCCATTCTTCCAAATGAAAGAGGGAATATTAGTTTTGATTTGCATTTCTCTCATGGCTAAGAATTGACAATTTCTTTAAGTGTCTCTCACACACATTGGGTTCCTATCCTGAGAACAATGTGTTCATATTTGTAACCCCATTTGTAACTTTTGTAGTTGTGGTTTCAATATCTACTTTTATGTGATCCTATTTTTTGTTGGATATTATATTTCTATGGGATGTGAAGTTGATAAAAATCTTTTTCCATTTAATAGGTTGCATTTATGGCCTATTGATGATGCTCTTTGCTGTTTTAAATTAGCAGCAGACTGATTTGAACATCATATTTAATTTTTTTGGTATATAAAATATGTTGTACACAATATAGTAATGTTACTACAAAAACAAGTAACTTTGTTAAGATAAATATTACATAAATGGATATCTTAATTATGTCATTTTCATAATTTTTTATTTTATTTACACTTGATATCATTGTTTTATTCTTTATAGCACTTAGAGATTATATTATATTCTATAATATAAATCAATAAATTTTATATCTTCTTTATTTTATACATATGTTAATTAATTATTGTTATACACTTCATATTTTATATAACACATTGCCAAACCCTGTCCATCCTCTGACTGCTCCACATCCAATATCTCCTTCCCTTGCACTGTCCCCACATAGATTTCTCTACACACCTACCCTGCCTGACTTCTAAACTCCCTGGGGTCTCCATTTAATTGAGGGTTAGATGCATTATCTCTGAATGAATACTGGTCCCACAGTCCTCTACTTTTTGTGTGCTAGTGGCCTTATATCAGCTAATGTATATTGCCTGTTTGGTAGTCCAGAGTTTAAGAGATACTGTGGGTTCAGAATAATTGAGATTGCTGGATCTCCTCCAGGGTCAGCAAAGCTTGATTTAGCCTTCCCTAATTCAACAGTAGGGGTCAGATACTTCTGTAAATTGATTGTTTCAAATATCTAATTCTGACACCTACAGTTGTTTGTTGGGTTTTCTTGAATGCTGCCATTCTAGGTTCCTTTTTGGGAGCATTCAGTAACAGTGTCAGTCCTTGAGGCATCCTCTTGTACTGAATCCCATTTTGAACCTGCCATTGGAACTTCTAATTCTCTGGCCCCTCTACTTTTTCATCCCTGTATTTCTTTGAGAAAGAAAAATATTGGATCAAAAGTATGAATGTGGGATGTCCCATCTCACTCATTTTTAAACCTGTCTTCCTCTTGGAGTTAAACTCTATAAGTTCCCTCTTCCTTCTATCAAGCATATCATCTAAGATTCCTACCGTTTACTTCTGTGAGTCTCTCACCTCCTATGTCTCTGGTCCATTCTTGAGGATTCCCCCAACCTCTTATATCCCTAGGTTGCCTGTTTCCATTCATTCTGGTGGACCTCAGTGCTTCAGTCCTTTTCCCTCTCTCAGTGTCAGATCAGGTTCCCCTCCCCACTTCTGATGCCCCCTCTTCTCTCCTGTCTATGTTCCCTACCATGTTTCTCCCTTCTTCCTGACTTGTGATTGCTTGTTTTCTTCTCACAAGGGGGACTGAGGTGTCTATACATCATTTCATTGACTCTTTTTCATAGCCATATTTGATTCTACACTGTGATTCTGAGCTAATCTGACCCTTGATCCTGGCCACCTAAACAATGTCAGATATGGTTTTCCTCTTGTGTCATGGACCTTAAGTTGGACTACATACAAATGCTTGAGCCTCTGTTAACTGAGCACTTTTGGCATTTTGTAGGCAGGACAAAGTGTATGATAAAGTTTTGTGACTGGGACTATTTCCCATCAATAAACTGCTAGAAAAATCCCCTGATTACAGAAGATGGGCAGTTCATATCTGCAATTACAAAAAGGCATTGCTAGTTTCATTTTCATAGTTTCCAGAGAGTTTTACTTAAGGTGAGTGGGTCTGAGGACTGAAGCACAATTGTCCTTTACTTAACAGCTAGTGTCTACTTCTATGTGAGTACATACCATGTTTGTATTTCAACAAATGAACTATGTCAAATTGCCTACAATTTTAGGATATCATTGGTTTTAACAATTGAGCACTTATTTCACTGGGTAATTGTACCACATTTCCTTAATTTATTTTTCATTTGAGGAACATCTATGTTATTTAGAGATTATTATGAATGAAGATGCAAAAAAGACACTGAGCAAGTGTCTCTGTCGTAGCAGAATAGAAACTTTGGAGCGTAAGTGCAAAAGGGATATAACTGTGTCTTAATGTAGAATAATTTACAGTTTTCTGAGGAACCATTATATTGATTTTCATCATGGCTGCACTAGTTTGTAATTCTTCCAACAATGGAGGAAATGTGTTCCCCATGTTTCAAATCCTTTCTACCACGTACAGTTCCTTGAGACTTGGTATTAGTCATTCAGATAGGTATAAATTAATCATAAATTTGTTCTAAATTGTTTCTTCCTAATGGCTACAGATAACAAAAATGTTTTAATTGTTTCAAAAATTTGAAATCCTCTGATGAGAATTCTATCATCTATCTTACTCTGCAGTCATTGAGTACAGTATTTATGTTTATGTGAAAGTTGTAGGCTTTCCCATATTTCTCTTGTTCAAAATAGATTTTAGTTTGTGATGGACTGAGAGGAAACAGGGGATTATTTAATTTTTATTACCTCTGTTAACATTTAATTTTTTAGCAACTGGTAAATTTTGATGAGTGTTTCATGAGCAGCTGAAAATAAAATGTAATATTTTTTGTTTTGATGACATGTTCAGTATATGAATATAACTATTATTTGATTCACTAATGTCTGTTAGCTCCAGTATTACTATTTAGATTTTGTCTACATGCCCTTCCCTTTGTTGTAAAATTGGAATTGAAATCACCGACTATCAGTACCTGGTGTTGCATGATTGATTATAACCTTTGTAAAATTTGTTTCCTTTGTAAATGTTGATACCTCTCCATTCAGTAATTCTTAGTAATAAAAAAATCACCTTGTTGTATCTTCTTTTTGATATTTATGAAGTGTCTTTCCTTGTCTCTTCTACTAGTGTTGGTTTGAAATATTTACATTTATATGTATGCTAGAATGGCTAAAAGAGCTGACTTTTTTGGTCCATTTGTTTGTACAGTATAGATCAGAATACTGAGTTCTCATATCCTGAACTGAAAGCAGAAAGCAGAGAGAACTCATTGGAGGTAATGAGATGATACCAACTATGAGTTTCTGCTTGTCATGATATACTTTTTCCTCACACCAATACCCGCCTTGCAAGCAGCAGTAACTATTTGGTATAAGTTGTTCAAATTCACAATATTAAGGATGGAAATACGTAATTAAATCACAACAGCACACTCTCCTCTCAAGAGTCACAGGCCACCTTGGAGGAAGTAGGAGAACGATTCTAAGAATCAGAGATAGTGAATGACTCCAGAGAAAGTCTGTTTTCAAGACAAAGAAAGCATTTTTAAAAATGAATTGATAGTGGCCATAACTATATCCATGAGAACAGTTCAAGACCATGCCAAACAAATCCAGGATATAGGGAATGTTACTCTAGAAAATCCCAGGGTGAGATAAGACTCTAGCTACTTCCTTCTGTTCACAGTTGGGAAATGGAAATTTATATTTTTAGGGATATGGACCATGAATGTAATAACAACAGTAACTGCATATGATGGTTTAAGTGAGAAATGTCTTCTTTAAGATTAGATATTAGTATTCATTATTTTCTTCATGTCTGATGTTTGGGAAGGTTTAGTAGCTTATGTAGATGGTGGAAGAAGTATATCATCGGATGCAGGCCTTGAAAATTTGCACATCACTTGACTTTCATCTTATTTCCCTTTTTAGTGCTTGTTAGAGATGGGAATTCTCAGCTTCCTACTAGTTTTACTATCCTGACACTTGCTGCCATACAACCTATCAGGAAAGTGCCTTTTCTATCTGAAAACATGACAAACTAAACTGTACCTTTTGTGAGGAGTCCTGGTCATGGAATTTCATCATCCCAACTGTAAGTGAATACAATGAACTTTGTAAGTTTATCAAAAACATAGAAAATATAAATGGGGTAATTAATGGTAAAGGGATAAAAGGAATGAAAAAAATTAGAAGAGATGAAATGCAGAATGGATTTTTTTGTTTTTAACCTAAACAATCATCAGCTTAGTATGAGGAAACTAGGTAACTTTATTCTGTAGAAGTTTGCATTCTGATTGGATTGAAGGCCCACTCTACAGATCAACACCTATGTGGTACAGAGGGCAAATTTGATGAGTTCCCATAGCTGAGGAGTTCATTTGCCATAGATGAGAACCTACTATGATTATTTTTAACTGGGTGTATACAGTATCAATCAAACCACACATGTAAACATATCATTTTTTGGGTAATATTTAGTAGTACTAATAATATAATTTTTTTATTTGAAGCAAAATAGACAGAAAATATTATGTATTTTGAAAGAAGATGCATGAATAAGTGTATACATGGTTTTTGAAAGATAAATTAGAATCAAAAATATCATGTACTGTGTATGTTCATTATGTAGCTACTTAATAGTGTGGCTTCTTTTGATATTTTCTGACACGCTGAGTTCATCTAACTCTCCTCCCAACTTCTGTATTATTATCGCTCCCTAATTAGAACCTGACAGACTATTCGATATCTTCATCAGTTCATTTGTAACTTCCTTTATCCCCACCTACTGGTCTATGACTTCAAAGCCTGTGATGGTTCCTATTAACTAGATTCTTAATTTTCTTCAAGTTATGAACTCAGATCAGCCGAATTCGACGTAGGAGACACTGATGAGAAAGAAAACAGATCATTTCTGATTTATTGTCTAGAATAACTCACTCAGTACCATTTTTTATAGTTTTTTTTTTTTTTATGTACTTGGAAAAGTCCCTACTGCATCTTTTGACAGATGAATACTGTTCCATATTGTATAAGGACCACACATCTATAGGGCAATTATATTATTTCTATTTCCTAGTTAATGTGAATATACCAATACTGAGTAAGACTGAAAAATATTTACAGGAGAATATTTAGTGTTTGGGTAAATAACAATTGTTAGTAAAATTCAGCACATGTAAAAGTAAAGAAAAAATCCTTATAATGAGCTAGAGCAGGAGCTAGATGTTTTAGCTTCTATCCTTATATAGTGTAGTAAAATGTTCTGACAAAAGTGGCTTTTATATTTCTGAGAGTGAAAATGTTTATTTGGCTCCCAACTAGAGGTTGTTCTCTTCATGACAGGGACCTTGAGAAAATTCATTAAATCAAACATAGAGTCATAAGTTGAATAGAATGAATTAACATATTTTTAACTTGCTACCTCCATTATGTGTAGTCCAGGATGTCTGGACCAGGCCATGATGCTTAATGTAATTCAGACGAGGTTCTCTGTATCAAGTAACTTAATCAAGTTATTTCTGCACAGACAATATTTGACATTATTCTTAAATTAGTCTAAGTATGTTGTTAATTTTTCTTCATGTATCATATATGCTCAGTACCATGATTGCTTAATGATAATTAAATAATTATTTAAAACAAACTACCACATTATTTATTTAAAAAAAATCTTTTTTTTTTTACTATTTTTATTTTCTATATTCTTTTGATACATTCCAAATGATTTCTTCTTTCCTGGATCCCCCACTCCCCATATGTCCCATAAACCTTTTTCTCTCCATCCATTCATCAATCACCTCCCTCCTTTTTTTTTTCTGTCCAATTCCCCTCCAATGCTAGATCAATCCTTTCCAGGATCAGGACCTTCTCCATACTTCTTCATGGGAGTTATTAGTTATGTGATTAGTGCCTTGGGTATTCAGGGGTTCTGAGCTAATTAATATCCACTTATCAGAGATTGCATTCCCTGTGTATTCTTTTTTGACTGGGTTACCAACTTAAGATGATATTTTTCAGATCATACCATTTGCCTAAAATTTTTGAGAATTCATTGTTTCTAATTGCTGAGTAGTATTCCTTTGTGTAAATATACCACATTTTCTGTATCCATTCATACTTTGAGGGCCATCTGGGTTCTTTCCACCTTCTGGCTATTATAAATAAGGCTGCTATGAACATAACGGAGCATGTGTCTTTATTGCATGCCTGGGAATCCTTTGAGTATATGCCCAGGAGAGGTATAGCAGGGTCCTCTGGAAGTGTCATGTCCAGTTTTCTGAGGTAACGCCAGACTGATTTCGAAAGTGGTTGTACCATCTTACAGCCCCACCAGTAGTGGAGGAGTGTTCCTCTTTCTCCACATCCTTGCTGTCTTCTGAGTTTTTGTCCTTAGCCATTCTGACTGGTGTAAGGTAAAATCTCATGATTGTTTTGATTTGCATTTCCCTAATGACTAATGATGTTGAGCACTTCTTAACGTGCCTCTTGGCCACCCGAATTTCTTCAGGTGAAAATTCTTTGCTTCGATCTGTATCCCATTTTTTAATAGGGTTATTTGGTTTTCTGGAGTCTAGCTTCTTGAGTTCTTTATACATATTGGATATTTGCCCTCTATCTGATGTAGGATTGGTGAGGATCTTTTCCCAATTTGTTGGTTGCTGATTTGTCCTTTTGATTGTGTCCTTGCCGTACAGAAACTTTGTAATTTTATGAGGTCCAATTTGTCAATTCTTGATCTTAGAGCATATGCTATTGGTGTTCTGTTCAGAAACTTTCTCCCTATACCGATGACCTCAAGGGTCTTCCCCAGTTTATTTTCTATTAGCTTCAGAGTGTCTGGCTTTATGTGGACATCCTTGATCCATTTGGATTTGAGCTTAGTACAAGGAGACAAGGATGGACAAATCCTCATTCTTCTGCATGCTGACCACCAGTTGAACCAGCACCATTTGTTGAAAAGGCTATCTTTTTTCCATTGGATGTTTTCAGCCACTTTGTCGAGGATCAAGTGGCTATAGGTCTGTGGGTTCCTTTCTGGATCTTCAATCCTGTTCCATATATCTGACTGCCGGTCACTGTACCAATACAATGCAGTTTTTAACACTATTGCTCTGTAGTATTGCTTGAGGTTAGGGATACTGAATCCCCCAGAATTTCTTTTGTTGCTGAGGATAGTTTTAGCTATCCTGGGTTTTTTTGTTCTTCTAGATGAATTTGAAAATTGCTCTTTCTAACTCTGTGGAGAATTGAGTTGGGATTTTGAAGGGTATTGCATTGAATCTGTATATTGCTTTTGGCAAAATGGCCATTTTAACTATATTGATCCTGCCGATCCAAGAGCATGGGAGGTTTTCCCATTTTTTGAGGTCTTCTTCCATTTCCTTCTTCAGGGTCTTGACGTTCTTGTCATTCAGATCTTTCACATGTTTGGTAAGAGTCACCCCAATGTACTTTATACTGTTTCTGGCTATTGTGAAGGGGGTCATTTCCCTAATTTCTTTCTCAGCCTGCTTATCCTTTGAGTATAGGAAGGCCACTGATTTGCTTGAGTTGATTTTATAACCTGCTACTTTGCTGAAGTTGTTTATCAGATGTAGTTCTCTAGTGGAGTTTTTTGGGTCACTTAGGTAGACTATCATGTCATCTGCAAATAATGATAGTTTGACTTTTTCCTTTCCAATTTGTATCCCTTTGACGTCCTTATGTTTTCGAATTGTCCAAGCTAGTACCTCAAGTACAATATTGAAAAGATAAGGAAAAAGGGGGCAGCCCTGTCTAGTCCCTGATTATAGTGGGATTGCTCAAGTTTCTCTCCATTTAGTTTGATGCTGGCTGCCGGTTTGCTGTATATTGCTTTAACGATGTTCAGGTATGGGCCTTGAATTCCTGTTCTTTCCAAGACTTTAAGCATGAAAGGATTCTGAATTGTGTAAAATGCTTTTTCAGCATCCAATGAAATGGCCATGTGGTTTTTTTCTTTGAGATTGTTTCTGTAGTGGATTGCATTGATGGATTTCCATATATTGTACCAACCCTGCATTCCTGGGATAAAGTTTACTTGATCATGGTGGATGATTGCTTTGCTGTGTTCTTGGATGCGGTTGGCAAGAATTTTATTGAGTATTTTTGCATCGATGTTCATAAGGGAGATTGGTCTGAAGTTTTCTTTCTTTGTTGGATCTTTGTGTGGTTTTGGTATCAGCGTAATGGTGGCTTCGTAGAAGGAATTGGGTAGGGTTCCTTCTGTTTCTATTTTGTGCAATAGTTTGAAGAGTATTGGTGTTAGGTCTTCTTTGAAGGTCTGATAGAATTCTGCACTGAAACCATCTGGTCCTCTGCTTTTTTTGGTTGGAAGGCTTTCTATGACCCCTTCTATTTCTTTAGTGGTTATGGCACTGTTTACATGATCTATTTGGTCCTGATTTAATTTTGGTGTTTGGTATCTATCTAGGAAATTGTCCATTTTCTCCAGATTCTCCAGTTGTGTTGAGTATAGGCTTTTGTAGTAGGATCTGATGATTTTTTGGATTTCCTCAGTTTCTGTTGTAATATCTCCCTTTTCATTTCTAATTTTGTTAATTTGGATACTTTCTCTGTGCCCTTTGGTCAGTCTGGCTAAGGGTTTATCTTTCTTGTTAATTTTCTCAAAGAACCATCTCCTGGGCTCGTTGATTATTTGTATGGCTCTCTTTGTTTCCACTTGATTGATTTCAGCCCTGAGTTTGAAGATTTCCTGTCTTCTACTCCTCTTTGGTGAAATAGTTTCTTTTGTTCTAGGGCTTTCAGGTGTGTCATTAAGCTGCTGGTATATGCTCTCTCCATTATCTTTTTGGAGGCACTCAGGGCTATGAGTTTTCCTCTTAGCACTGCTTTCATTGTGTCCCAAAGATTTTGGTATGTTGTGCCTTCATTTTCATTAAATTTTAAAAAGTCTCTGCTTTCTTTCTTTATTTCTTTTTTGGCCAAGGTGTCATTGAGCAGAGTATTGTTCAGCCTCCATGTGTATGTGGGCTTTCTGTTGTTTTTGTTGCTATTGAAAACCATTCTTACACTATAGTGATCTGATAGGAGGCATGAGAGTAGTTCGATCTTCTTGTATTTGTTGAGGTCTGTCTTGAGACCAATTATATGGTCAATTTTGGAGAAAGTACCATGAGGTGCTGAGAAAAAAGGTATATTCTTTTGCCTTAGGGTGAAATGTTCTATAGATATCAGTCAAATCCAATTGGTCCAAAGCTTCAATTAGTTTTACTGTGTCCCTGTTCGTTTCTGTTTTCCTGGTCGGTACATTGAGGAGAGTGGAGTGTTGAAGTCCCTCACAATTATTGTGTTAGGTGCAATGTGTGCTTTGAGCTTTAGTAAAGTTTCTTTTACGAATGAGGGTGCCCTTGCATTTTGGTGCATAGATGTTTAGAACTGAAAGTTCTCCGTGGATTTTTTCTTTGACCAGCAAGAAGTGTCTCTCAGTGTCTCTTTTGATGATTTTAGGTTGAAAGTTAATTTTATCTGATATTAGGATGGATACTCTGGCTCGTTTCCCGAGACCATTGGCTTGTAAAATTGTCTTCCAGCCTTTTACTCTAAGGTAGTTTTTGTCTTTGACATTTAGGTGTGTTTCCTGTATTCAGCAAAATGTAGGGTTTGTTTCCTTATCCAGTCTGTTAGTCTATGTATTTTTATTGTGGAATTGAGTCCATTGATGTTAAGAGATATTAAGGAATAGAGATTATTACTACCTGTCATTTTTGATGTTATTTTTATATTTGAGTGATTATCTTCTTTTGGGTTTGATGAAGGAAGGTAACTATCTTACTTTTTCCAAGGTGTCGTTTCCCTCCTTGTATTGGAATTTTCCCCCTATTATTCTTTGTAGAGCTGGTTTTGTGGAAAGATATTTTGTAAATTTGGTTTTGTCATGGAATGTCTTGGTTTCTCTATCTATTGTGATTGAGAGTCTTGCTGGGTATAGTAGACTTGGCTGACATTTGTGTTCTCTTAGAGTCCACATGAGATCTGTTCAGGATCTTCTAGCTTTCATGGTCTCTGGTGAGAAGTCTGGTGTGATTCTGATAGGTCTTCCTTTATATGTTATTTGGCCTTTTTTTTTTACCCCCTTTAATATTCTTTCTTTGTTTAGTGTATTTGGGGTTTTAATTATTATGTGGTGAGAGGTATTTCTGTTCAGATCGAGTCTGTTTGGAGTTCTGTAGGCTTCTTGTATATTCATAGGCATCTCTCTCTTTAAGTTGGTAAACTTTTCTTTCATAATTTTGTTAAAGATATTTGCTGGCCCTTTCAGTTGTAAATCTTCACTCTCATCTATACCTATAATCCTTAGGTTTGGTCTTCTCATTGTATCCTGGATTTCCTGGTAGTTCTGGGATACAAGTTTTTGCATTTTGCATTTTCTTTGACTGTTGAGTCAATGGTTTCTATGGTATCTTCGGCATCTGAAATTCTCTCTTCCATCTCTTGTATTTCGTTGCTTATATTTGCATCTATGGCCCCTAATTTCTTCTCAAGGTTTTCTATCTCCAAAGTTGTCTTCCTTTGTGATTTCTTAGTTATTTCTACTTCTGTTTTTATATCCAGGATGGTTTTGCTCAGTTCCATCATTTGTTTGTTTGTGCTTTCCTGTAATTCTTTAAGAGATTTTTGTGTTACCTCAAGTTCTCCTGCATTTCTTTAAGTTTTTTTTTTTTTTTTTTTTTTTTTTTTTTTTTTTTTTTTTTTTTTGCCTTTCTTCTTTATTGGCTTCTATCTCTTGAGCCTTATTCTCCTGCATTTCTTTAAGTGATTTTTCTGTTTCCATTATACGGGTTTCTAGCTTATTCATGTTCCCATGTATTTCTTTAAGAGATTCATTTATGTCCTTTTTGTGTTCTTCTAGCAGCATCATGATCAGTGGATTTAAATCCAAATCTTGTCTCTCTGGTGTGTTGGTAGAACCAGGACATGCTGATGTTGGAGAGTTTGGTTCAGATGCTGCCATATTGCCTAGATTTCTGTTAGTAGCATTCCTGCGTTTGCCCTTTGCCATCTTGTTATCTAGATTTAGTTGATCTTGTCCCTGGCTGGTATTTGGGCCTCCTGATGGACTCTGGAGCTATTACTGCAACACTATATGGCTGGGTTTCTCCTGTAGCAGATTACTGCTATGCTGTCTTCCTCTTGAGTGCCCTTGCAGGTCTAGTGTGCCTTGCCCCAGATTGTGCCTGTGGACCAGATGGAGCCCGTGTGAATCCCCAGGGAGTGCCAACGATGTATGCTGCCGGGACCTCCCCTGTGTGCTGATCACTCTGAAGGGCAGCTGATCCCCCAATTGGCCTGGCGCACAAAAGGTTAGCCTGGCCGCCCAGGCCCTGAGTCCAGGCAAAAGCCTGGGAGACCAAGGTCCGATCACAGTTCCCCTAGGGCTATGACTGTCAACTGGGTCTGCCGGGTGACTAGGATGGCAGGCATGTGCTCCCGCACTCCCCGAAAGTGCCGGGAGAATCTGCTGTGTTAACAACCTCCCAGGTGGGTTGACACACAGATGGCCCACCAAGCAGCCCAGTTCTTGGGGTCAGTCTAGGGCCTGTTGGGGCCTAGACCCCCATTTTGTTAGCCTCTGGCTATGCTTGTTAGCCGGTTCTGTCCGCCAGAGCTCTCAGGCGTCCTGTAGGTAAAATGGTGGTGCGAGTGCTGGCCCGGGCAAAAAAAAAAAAAAAAAAAAAAAAAACCTACTGGCTGGGTTGGCACCCAGATAGCCCCCCCCCCCCCCGAACAGCCCAAGGTCTGGATGCAGGCCAATGCCCATCAGGCTCAGACCCCCGCGGTGTTGGCCTCGGGTTATGTTTGTGTACCTCAGTCTCTCCGATCTCTCTGGAGTCCGAAACCAAGATGGAGGTGAGCCTCTCCTGACTGATGCTTCTATTTTATAAAAAATATGAGGATAACAAATGTTTATGGCTTTTAAAAAAAATCAAAGAATTAGATATTCACTGATAAGAGACCAATCACCATATACATGAGAAAATTTCCTTTCTGCAGTTTGAATATTTTCAACAGCCATTTTGTTTAAACTTGTTAAGAATTAAAATATGCATTTTGTTAAATGTTTGTCATAGTACCCACAATGAACTGAAATGATAATGGATAAAAAGATTGAATTATAAATAATAGAGTTTTCTTTCATGAACATATTCTTGCAAGTATTGATAAAGTAAGAAGAACAGGTTATTTGACTTCCTTTTTGATATATTTTTTATTTCCATTTCAAATGATTTCCCGTTTTCTAGTACGCCACTCCCCAGAAGTCACATATCACCCTTCCCTCCCCATGTTCTCCCATTCACCCCTTCCCACTTCCCTGTTCTGGTTTTGCCCTATGCTGCTACACTGACAGAACTTCAATCAATCCCACTAAAATCAGGGATTAGGCAAGGCTACTCCCCTTTCTCCTTATCCTTTCAATATTGTACTTTTTGTATTAGCTCAGGGAATTATACAACATAAAGAGGTCAAAGGGATATAAATTGGAAAGAGAGAAGTCAAACTATCACTCTTTAAAATTGATATAGTCTACCTATGTGACTCAACAAACTCCAGTAGAGAACTCCTACAGCTGATAAACAGCTTCAGCAAAGTGGCAGGTTCTCAAATCTACTCAAGCAAATCAGTAGCCTTGCTATCCTCAAAGGATAAGCAGGCTGAGAAAGAAATTATGGAAATGACATCCTTCACAATAGCCACCAACTGTATAAATTACCTTTGGGTGATTCTTACCAAACATGTGAAAGATCTGTATGACAAGAACTTCAAGATTCTGAATAAGGAAATGGAAGAAGACCTCAAAAAATGAAAAAAATCTCCCATGGTCATGGATTGGCAGTATTAATATAGTTAAAATGGCCATTTTGCCAAAAGCAATATACAGATTAAATGCAATACACATTAAAATTCCCACTCAGTTTTTTATAGAGTTAGAAAGAGAAAAACTCAAATTCATCTGGAATAAAAAAAAATCCAGAATAGCTAAAACTATTCTCAAAGATATTCTGGGTGAATCAGTATCCCTCACCACAAGCAATACTGCAGAGCAATAGTTTTAAAAACTGCATGGTATTGGTACAGAAACAGGCAGGATTGGAACAGGATTGAAGGTCCAGAAATCAACACACACACGTATGGCCACTTGATCCTTGACAAAGAAGCTGAAAACATCCAATGGAAAAAAATATAACCTTTTCAACAAAGGATGCTGGTTCAATTAGAGGTTAGCATGGAGAGGAATGCGAATTGATCCATCCTCATCTCCTTATACATAGTTCTGACATGTTTCTATTATTAAACAACAACAACAACAATAACAACAACAACAACAACAACAACAACAAAAAACCCTTGATTTATATTTCACATTGTGCCATGAAGTTTTGGAGACATGGTATCAAAAAACCTGTTATTGTTAAAATTTTGTTCTGCTGGACATAATTACATGAATAATTCTTCAAATGTGTACTTAAATTTACACATAAGTAGACGATCTTTTCAGAGAAAATGTTGCAATTTCTCATTGTAACTCATTCTCAAGATTCTGAATTCTTTGTGCTTTCTCTGCAAGGATTCTAACCTATCACCTTCTTTCATAGTGTTTTCTCAACATACACTTAAATAGATAAATAAAGGCAAAGATTTTGATGCAGTGTAGTGTACCATTTGAGAAAGGATAAATAGCTAAAAACTAGAACACTGCCAGTAATGAACTGAAAAGACGATAAGATAATATGAAACAAAAGGGAAAGGAAAGCATCAAGAATGCTTATATGTGAGTGAGGGAACACCTAAGAAATAGAAGTGGAACACAAGCAGAAATATGTAATAGATTACCCAAATAAAAGGAAATCTAGCACCTATAGCCAGCCAGATAGAATTTTTAAGCATAATTCAACTTAATAAAATTAAGAAAATTAATACTAAGTAAGTAATAATTAAAATTTAATATTTATTCCAATTCATTTTAACACTTGGAACTTTTTTTTTACATTCTAAGGATAGATAACTTTGAAAATTAAAAAAAAATCCCTTTACATATTAAATATTTAAGTGTTTTTTACTTTATAAGAAGAAAAATAGTGAAAAAGCAACGAAAAAGGTCAATATAGTTCCCTGTAGCCTTGTGGAATTTAGTGATTTCTAATGCTATGTAGACTATTTGTAAACACTTTTGCTTTATAAATGATAAATATCCTTAGTGCATAATGAATTGCTTTAACACAGACTTCCAAATCCTTACACAACTTCTGGTTAAAATATCAATTTCAGGGTTTTCAATATCAATTTTAAGTAAAAATGGGCAATTACATTTATTGAAATTGATTGGAAAATATATTTTTATAATTATAGCCATTAATGAATATGTTGTTCATATAGTATAAGTTGAAATTTGTTGATATTCTGTTTTGTTATAGTCATCTGAACATTGAGTCAAATTGGTTTACACACTGGAGTCATTGAAATCCATGGTTAATGCAGAAATTAACCCAAAGAATATAGTCCCAATTGTCTTTATCTCAAGGAATGAAAGTTGGAGTATTCATGTGTGGATTATGCAGACTTATAAAAGGGTACAAAATAAATATTTAGATATATGCCTTAAAAGGGAAAATTACTTAAAATCCTAGAGTTTTGGGTGTCAGAAAAAGTTTTCAAATGATTGAATTGTTTAATACGCTTGTAATAATAGAAAAGCTATATTTATGTGCTCATGTTAAATGTTGTTGTTATATTTTATCCTTTAAAAAGTATTAATTGACAGTAATATTATAAATCTACCTAAAACTGAAGTAACATGTTTGTTAATTTATATGAAATATGCGCAGGAGTTCTGCTGCCTCTGCAAACAATATTGATATCACTGATCTCTTCTGCCTTCAGTAAACATGCTGACAACAATACTCTATGTTTTTTACCGAAATCTTGCTGATAGCCATCATCCATGTAGTACCATGACATCTTGATCTTGGCACAAGAGAGACATGTTGAAAACCTTGGTCCATTTTGCTGCTCAAGATAATGTTGAAGTAAGTTTTATGTACTTCTGGAATGCTCCAGTTAAAAGTCTATGACCTGAACTGCAAGTTGAAATAACTGATGACTATTCACACGCACCAATCAATCATGCTGATGTCCAAATGGAGACCTTGTAATACCCATGATACCTGTTGTCACCTGAGACCCTACTGAATTCCATGGTCAATACTGCCTCCTGAAACCATAGTCTGGGAAGTGTTCTACTTTGCAACCAAGAATCTATATAATGGGCAAGGCTGTGGGTAGCATGAGTGTCAGTGGCAGCAGCCTGGATGCCATGGATGGAGAGGAACAACAGTACAACTCTGTCCCCAAAGTGCAGTCTCTGAACAGATTGTCCCTCTACCATCATCACCATAACCCAACTTACCCGACCTACATGTGTGCATTAGTGACACCTGCCTGGCCCACAGGACATCTTGAAATGCTAGAGCTGCATGGGAGAATGCATGGCAGCACTGGAGCTCCACTCCAGGTAACAAGCGGCCGCTGAGGTGACCTGTTGGAGGACATGTCAGAAAATCATGCATGAAGTCAGTTCCATTCATATGTCACTGTGGAGAGGACATGGCACCTGTGCAAATAATGTGGTCTCTACAGCAAGATGAATGGCCTCAACAGGCCCCTCATCAAGCCATAGAAACCTGTGTCTTCATCACTGCAGCTTGGACTTTCTGTGCCAACTGTAACAACACAACCACTACTTTATGGCCTAGAAATATTGAGAGTTAGTCCCTGTACAATACTCTACGGGGCTCATAGTAAATGCTCTGTAGGAAACTGCATGGACTGCCTCTACCATTGCTATGAAAATAAAGCAATTCAAACCAGGGAATGAAAACCTAAACAGAAGTCAAAAGTTTACTCAGGTAAGTACTCTTTGGTTCATTATTATCTGTTAGCTCCAGCATCTCTCTTTAGGTTTTGTCCACATGCCCTCTCTTTATTGTAAATGTGGTATTGAAGTCATGCACTATCATTTCCTGGTGTAGCATGATTAAATATAACTTTTGTACAATTTGTTTCCTTTGTAAATGTTGCTACCTTTCCATCTAGGACAGTCATTCTTTTTTTTTTAATTCAATATATTTTTTATTACATTTCAAATGATTTCCCCTTTTTTGGACCCCCAATCCTTGAACATAACATAAGCCCCCTTCCCTCCGCCTGTTCTCCCATCCACCCCTTCCCACTTTCCTTTTCTAGTTTTTCCCTATACTGCTAAACTGAGTCCTTCTAGAACCAGGGCCACTCTGCCATTCTTCTTGTACTTCATTGATGTGTGGACTAGGTTTTGGGTATTCCCATTTTCTAGACTAATTTCCACTTATTAGTGACTGCATTCCATTATTGATCTTTTGAGAATGGGTTACCTCAATTAGTGTGATGTTCTCCAGATCTATCCATTTGTCTAAGAATTTCATGAATTCATTGTTTCTAATGTCTGAATAGTACTCCATTGTGTGTATATTCCACATTTTTTGCATCCATTCTTCTGTTGAGGTATACCTGGGCTGTTTGCAGCTTCTGACTATTAAAAATAAGACAGCAATGAACATAGTGGAGCATGTATTCTTATTACATGCTGGGGACACCTCTGGGTATCTGTCCAGGAGTGGTATAGCAGTATCCTCCAGACTTGACATGACCAGTTTTCTGAGAAACGGACAGATTGAATTCCAGAATAGTTGCACCAGTAGTGGAGGAGTATTCCTACTACTCCACATCCTAGCTAACACCTGCTGTTTCCTGAATTTTTAATCTTAGCCATTCTGATTGGTGCAAGGTGAAATCTCAGGGTTGTTTTGATTTGCATGTCCCTAATGACTAATGAATTTGAGCATTTTTTCTAAGAAATGAAAAATCACCTTGGTATATCTTTCTAATATTTATGAAGTCTTTCCTTATACTTTGTACTTATTTTGGTTTGAAATATTTACATAAATGTATACCACAATGGCTAAACCAGCTTGCTTCTTTGGGCCATTTGTTTGTACAGGATAGATCAGGATACTGAGTGCTCAAATCCTGTACTGAAGGCAGGAAGGAGAGAGAATTAATTGGAGGTAATGAGATGATACCAAGTGGGAGTTTCTGTCTGTGTTGATATACTATTTTCCTCACACAAACGCCAGTCTTGCAAGCAGCACTTAGCATTTGGGATAAGTAGTTCAAATTCTCAATATTAAGGATGAAATTACATACTTTTTTTAATTCAAAATTGTCTTGTTTTAAAATACGGTATATTCTTCATTTACAGTGCAAATGATTTCCCATTTACTGGCTCCCCACTCCCCGAATGTCCCATAGCACTCTTATCTCCCCCTGTTCCACCATCTACACCTTCCCACTTCCCTGTTCTGTAATTCCACTATACTGCTGCACTGAGTCTTTCCAGAAACAGGGGACACTCCTCCGTTCTTATTGGACATTATTTAATATGTGGATTATTTCTTGGGTATTCAAAGTTTCTAGGCTAATATACACTTATTAGTGAGTACATACCATGACCGATCTTTTGAGACTCAGTTACCTCACTTAATATGATGTTCTCTAGCTCCATCCATTTGTCTAAGAATTTCATGAATTCATTGTTTCTAATGGCTGTATAGTATTCCATTGTGTAAATATTCCACATTTTTGAATCCATTCTTCCATTGAGGAACACCTGGGATCATTCCAGCTTCTGGCTACTACAAATAGGGCTACCATGAACATAGTAGAGCATGTGTCCTTATTGCATGCTGGGAAACACACTGGGTATATTGCCCAGGAGTGGTAAAGCAGGATCCTCTGGAAGTGATGTGCCCAGTTTCTGAGGAATTGCCAGACTGATTTCCAATGTGGTTTCTCCAACTTGCAATCGCACCAGCAGTGGAGGAGTGTTCCTCTTTCTCCACATCCTCACCAACACCTGCTGTCTCCTGAGTTTTTGACCTTAGACATTATGACGGGTGTGAGGTGAAATCTCAGGGTTGTTTTGATTTGTATTTCCCTAATGATTAATGATATTGAACATTTCTTAAGCTGCTTCTCAGCTCTCTAAAGTTCTTTATGTGAAAATTCTATGTTTATCTCTGTACACCATTTTTAAAGGGGTTATTTGGTTCTCTTGGTTCTACCTTCTTGAGTTCTTTGTATATATTACATATTAACCCTCTGTCAGATTTAGGGTTGGTGAAGATCCTTTCCCAATCTGTTGGTTGAAGTTTTGTCCTTTTAACAGTGTCCTTTGCCTTGCAGAAACTTTGTAGCTTTATGAGATCTCATTTGTCTATTCTTGATGTTAGAGCATAAGCTATTGGTGTTCCATTTGGGAAGTTTTCCCCTGTGCCCATGTTCTCAGAGATCTACCCCAGTTTCTTTTCACAACAACACACCCTTCTCTCAAGTGTCAGATGTCAACATGGAGGAGGTTGTGAAAGATTCTCTGAATCAAAGTTAGTGAATGACCTCAGAGAATGTCTGCTGTCAAGGCATAGAATGCATTTTTACAAATGAGTTATAGTGGCTATAACTATATGCATGAGACCAGTTCAAGACCATGCCAGACAAATCCCAGGATATAGGGAAGGGTACTCTAAAAAATCCCAGTGTGAGGTAAAAAATCAAGCCACTTCCTTTTAGTCACTATTGGGAAATAGAAATTTATATTTTATGGATATGGACCCTGAATATATAAACAACAGTAACTGTATATGATGGTTTAAGTGAGAAATGTCTCCTTTAAGATTAGATATTAGAATACATTATTCTCTTCATGGCTGATGTTTGGGAAGGTATAGTAGCTTATGTAGATGGTAGAAGAAGTATCTTATAGAATTCAGGCTTTGAATATTTGCATATCACTTGGCTTCCACCATATTTTCTTTCTAGTGCTTGTAAAAGATGAGAATTCTCAGCTTCCTACTAGTTTTACTATTCCTGACACTTGCTGCCATACAACACATCATGAAAGAGCCTTTTCTATCTGAAAACATGGCAAACTAAACTATACCTTTTGAGTGGAGTCCTGGTCATGGAATTTCATCATCCCAAATGTAAATAAATACAATGAAATTTGTTTATCAAAAACACATAAAATATGAATGTGGTAGTTACTGGTAGAGGGATAAAAGGAATGAAGGAACTAGAAAAAATGAAATGCAGAGTGGATTTTTCTTGTTTATCCTAAACATCCATCAGCTTAGAATGAGGAAACTAGGAAACTTTAGTTTATAGAATTTTGTGCTCTGATTGGATTCAAGGTCCACTACACAGACGGGCAAATTTGATCAGTTCCCATAGCTCAGGAGGTCATTGACATAGTTGTGAACATACTATGATTCTTTTTAGCTAGGTGCATATAGTATCAAACAATCCACACATGGAAACATATCATATATATTTGGGTAATATTTAGTTGTAATAATAATATAATTCTATCATTTGAAGCACAATTGTTAAAAAATGTTATGTAAATTGAACAAAGCCTGAATAATTGTATGCATGGTTTTTGAAAGGTAAATTAGAATTAAAAAAATAATTTTCACTATGTATGTTCATTTTTTTATAACTTACATGTAGTATAGGTATTTATAAAGCTACCTAATAGTGTGAGATCTTTTGATATATTCTGACATTCTGATTTCATCTAACCCTCTACCCTAATTCTGCGTGTATATCTGTCCCTAATTAGAACCTTACTGACTATTCTATGACCTTCATCTGTTCACTTGTAACTTCCTTTTGACCCATCTACTGATCTCTGACTTCAAAGCCTGCGATTGTTCCTATTTACTTGATTCAGAATTTTCTTCATGTTATGCACTCAGATCAGCAGATTTCGATGTAGGAGACACTGATGAGAAAGAACACACAGCATTTCTGATTTATTGTCTAGATTAACTGACTCAGTACCATTTTTTTTTTATAATTTTATTCATGTTCCTGGCAAAGTCATTACTGCATCTTTTGACAGATGAATACTCTTCCATAATGTATATGGACCACAAATCTAATCATCAAATAGGGCATTTATGTTACTTCCATTTTCTAGTTATTGTGAATATATCAATAATGAATATGAAAGAGAAATATTTACAGGAGAATGTTGAGTGTTAGGGTAAATAACAATGGGTAGTAAGATTCAGCACACCTAAAAACAAAACAAATCAATAAAATCCTTATAATGAGCTTGGGCAGGTGCTAGAAGTTTTACCTTCTTATGTGATGTAGTAAAATGTTCTGACAAAAGAGGCTTTTATCTTTCTGAGAGAGAAAATGTTAATTTGTCTCCCAACTTGAGGTTGCTCTTTTCATGACAGGGAAATCACAGCAATGAGACCTTGAGAAAATTCATTATACTAAGCATAGAGTCAAAAGTAGATAAGAATGAATTAATACATTTTTAACTTGCTACCTCCATTTTGTGTAGTCCAGAATGTTGGATCCAGGCCATGATGTTTAATATAATTCAGAATGGCTTAGCTGTATCAAGTAACATAATCAAGTTATTTCTGCACAGACAATATTTGAGATTTTTCTTAATTTACATGAATAATTTCTTAAATCTCTTCTGAAATTTACCCATAAGAGAAAGATCTTGTCAGAGAAAATGTTATAATTTATCATTGTAACTCACTAGTGGGATTCTGTGAATTCTTTGGATTTTCTCTACTAGACCTATCATGTAGTATGTACTTTCCTAGTGTTTTCTCAATGTACACATAGAGTGATTGATTAAGGCAAAGATTCTGACGCAATTTAGTATACCATTTGGGAAAGGATAAATAGAGAAAACCGGGAACACAGCCAGAAATGAACTTAAAAGGCTATAAGGTAATATGGAACAAAAGGCAAGAGAAAACGAAAGTAAGTGAAACATGTAAATTGAAAATAATGAAGAATGGTTATAGGTTGTGAAGAAATAGCTAATAAATAGAAGTGGAACACAAGCAGAAATCTTTAGTAGATTACACAAATAAAAGAAAATTTACCACTTATAGCCAACCAAAAACATATTTTAAGCATATTTCAAGTTAATAAAATTAATAAAATAAATTCTAAATAAGTAATAATTAAAATTAAATATTTTATTACTATTAATTTTAACACTTGGAAATATTTGTTTCTATATTCTAAGGATATAAAACTTTGAAAATTAAAATGATTACTTGTTAAGTATTTAATTATTATTATTAATTTTTTTTATGTATAAGAAGAGAAAAAGGAAAAAAGCAATGAAAAAGGTCCTTGTAGCCTTGTGGGATTTAGTGGTGTCCAGTGCTATGTAGACTATGCATAAGTAAAAAATTTTGCTTTATAACCATTATTAACATTAGTGGATAATGAATTGCATTAACACAGACTTCCATATCCTTACACACTTCTGTTTATAATTTCACTTTAAGGATTCTCAATATCAACTTTAAGTAAAATAGGGCACATGTTAAATATATGTTACTAATTAGATTGTGATGTTATTACTAAGCTAGTCTTTCTCAACTATAACTAACCTAGAGAAGTCTGGGTCAATTATTGCTTTACTTCTTTCAATTATTTTCCTGTATAATATTCCTTGGAATAATTGCTTTGGTAACAGCAGCTTTGACGCCCCTTTCTACTCAGGAATCCACCCTCTGTGCCTTAACTGTAGCACACATTTTATTTATATCATAGGGTCACTAGTATGGTTTCTGTACCTTGTGTGCCAAACTGTCAAAAGAGTGTTACATATATTCCTACTGCATTAGATAGTAAATGTGTCCCATGGAGGCTGGGAAGATGATTCGTTGTTTAAGAACACTGTGTTTTATACACATAACACACATGACATGCAGCATGTTTCATTAATTCTACTTCCTGGGAACATGAAAATTTTCTTTGATTTCTGTACGTAGCAGTAACACTTGGAGTACATAGAAAGTCATACATAATGTTACAAAATTTCCCATACTTCTATAGGGATTATTGATTTGAAGAATCTATTTTAGATAATACTGTAGCTCTATATTTTATACCTTTTTAAAAAATACTAATTATGCTATGAACTGGTCTACAAAAAATTTACTCCAGTATTTATTTTTATTCAGACTTTTATAAGTGACATTATTCGTCAGACAATCAACAGTAAAAATTCTCCTTTTTCTATATATAGAATTCTACTGAAGATGCCACTAAAAAACTACTCTTTCCTTAAACAGATCATTCATGTGTTATTAAAAATTAAAATGGCTACCAAGAATCACCTAAGTCCTTCATCTTGCCGGTCCACATAACTCTGTATGTGCTGTGGGAACAGATTTGCATGAAGACATTATTTGGGAATGACCACTCAAAAAAGGTAAGGGGATATGATTTTTCCCTTTGGATACAAATTACTTATTGTGAACAAGAAATTTGGAATACATTTGAAAGTCTAGTGATGTTAAAAGTCACCCTAGGACTGCATTCTTCTGAAGTCGGATATGTATGCATTAAACTATTTCAAGAAATATTTGGAAGAAGACTGTTAATGAAAATTGGAGGAAAATAATATTTTTTTGTTCTTTCTTTCCTCCTTTTTGTTATTTTCTTTTAAGATTTTGATTTTAAGCATTGACGTTTTAGACAACAATATGCTGCATGTATAATGGTAGTCCAAGAAGAATAGGGTAAACTTGAAAAATCCTTTTTTGTATGATATAAATTTTATACTCATATTAAATGATTTCCCATTTCCTGGATCACCCTTCCCCAAAATTCCCATATGCGCTTTTCCCTCCCCCAGTTCCCCTATCCACCCCCACCCACTTCCCTGTTCTGCTAATCCACTACACTGCTGCACTGTCCCTTTCCAGGACAAGCATCCTCTCCTTCCTTCTTCTTGGGCATCATTTCATTTGTGAATAGTTTCTTGGGTATTTGGAAGTTCTGAGCTAATATCCACTTATCAGTGAATGCATGGCGCATGTGTTCTTTTGTAATTGGGTCACTTCACTCAAGATGACTTTTTTCAGTTCAAGAAGAATACTGTAAAGTTGAAAAGGTCCTTATTACCTAGTGTCTTTTTGTTTGTGGTCTATTGCAGCTGTAATTTGAAGCACATGAGGGATACCCTTTGTAGTGGAGAGACAATTATAATTAAGAATTATTAGCCTGAACTGGACTGCTGTTCGTATAAAAGCATATTGCATGTAATTATATTCATATAAATATGTTTGTATATCATAGACATATACATATATATTTAACAGCATAATAAAATTAATAATGATATAAATGAAGTGTATGTTATATACATATTGTTATGCTAGAATTACCTCCTAATTATATGAAAATATTAGTGTATGTATGCCTTACTTCAGGTACATTGTCATGAATTCAATCCTTTGTTTTCAATGGCTCTTAATTTTACAAAAAACTATATGTATTAATATTTGTCATCACTTTGAAATTATTTCCGTTTTATCTTTTTTGCAGTGCCCTGCTGTAGTTCCCATCCTAGCAACTCTTCCTTCATTCAGTTTAATTTTAATTTAAAACTTTATTTATTTTTTAATTTTTTAAAATTTTGGGGCATTTTGCAGAGAAACGGGTAGATATGGATGAACTGGAAAATGAGTGCTATTAGGAGGCATGATGAGAAACTCACAGAGAATCAACAAAGGACATACAATTTGAAAAAGAAAATATACAGAAAGCAAACAATGACAACATAAAAGAAAAGAAAGCAATGGTAAATTTTAACAAGTTCTTTCCAGAAATAGGTGCACAGGAAGGAAGTCACAGTGGTGTAACTCACAATAGAATGGGATGTCCCAAAGTATGGCCTGTTCAATTTAGAAAGTGTCTTGATTTGCTATTGTTGCTATGATGAAACACTGCTGATAAGTAACTCATGGAGGAAAGGTTACACTTTGTGATACACTTCTAGTTACCAGTTGACTACTGAAATGTCAGGGCCCAAAAGGAAGCAGGGCAGGATCCTGGAGGCAAGAACTGAAGCAGAGGCTGTATAGGAGTGCTCCCTCCTGCGTTGTATCTCATATCTCTCTATGCCTCACTAATAGGTCATAGACGACATCATCCTAGAGGTCTGGGTCCTACAAATTCCACTGTTAATCAAGACAACATCCCATAAACTTCCCTTCACTTAGGTCAATTTGGTGTTGCAGTTTTGCAACTAAGATCCTTTTTCTCACCAACTTCTTCTATTAGTATCTATTTATTTATTTATTTATTCATTTATTTATTTACTCATTTATTTTTATTTATGAAACAGCAAGGCTAAAGTAAGTGATAAAAACAAATGTTTAACTGGGACTTAGATATGTAGAGAGAGACTATCTTCTTCAGAGTCCAGAAAGAGGAACATTGCTGCAGGAAGGTAGGACAACCAAACATGAAGCAGAATAAGCCTTAGAAGCCTCTACCTTTAAAATGAGATTCTATGGTACATGAAAACAGTAGGTAAGTCAACATGTTAGTTAAGCAATTGAGAATTGTACTTACTAGCAACACCTTATGAAGTATGAAAATAACCAATATATCAAGGTATCAGAATAGTTGCAATAAAGATTACTTATATGTCAGTAGTATCCTAGAAGTCTTTGATTAGTCTTATTTTTATTTTCTTTACCTCACAATTGAACAAAATTTTGGGTCTTTCATTTGGTTTCTCAGAAATAAAATGATGTTCTATAGAGCCTTCTAAATTTCAGACATTCATGCCTTGTTATTTGTCTCTAAGATTATCCCATGCTGCTCCCTTGACTTGACCGATTCACATATTTTAACTCTGACAAATTTTCCTAATATAATATCAAAGAAATGTAATATAAATATAATGAAAACCCCCTTCATTTGACTACTTTCATTATTACATTCCATGTTTTCAATTAGTTTTAATCTAATTGAGTATGTAAGGTGAAGAGCTGATATTCCTATAAATAAAACTTGTTTTCATATTAAATGGCATATCACACCAAGTTAAGAATTTGTTTACCTGTTCCTGCAATTTTCTACAATGATAATTATCATTGCAACACACAGTTTTTTATTTATTTATTTATTTGAAGATTTGTAAACATAAGTAAGCCTAAAAATCACACAAGAAATCTCATATAGCTTGTAAACACAAGTAGCAGCATATAGAATTAACACTAAAATGAATTCTCCTTCTGTGTAAAAATTACAAGCTTACTGAGATGTAAATCATGGAAACTCCATCGTTCACAATAAACTTAAAATTTAAAAATTATCTTTGTCCTAAATCTAGCCAAGTAAAGAAAGACAAATATAATTAAAAATTATATTATAGAAATTGATGTGGATATTATATAACTATAAGAAACTCACATCTTTTAATCAGTAAGATCAATATAGGAAAAATATTTCCTAAAATATTATTTTGATTTTCTCCTTTTTCAACCGTATTAAATTTAGAAAACACTTTTGATGCTACTTGTAGTAACGATATTACTGAAGTGAATTTTTAACCCTTCGGCCTCCCTTTCTTCTGCCATGTTCCCTTAGATTCTCCCATAAAGCATCACAGATATGACAACCAAAACATTTGTCAAACAGTACAACTCAATGGACTTGAAAAATTATTTGGGTCCTGAACCCTACAGAAATATATATTGGCTACTGCATCCTACAATATCCATTGTATACAAGTGTATATATAACAAGTGTGTTCTTTATATTCAGGAGAAAGGTGGGGTCCATTCTCTTATAAATTATTAATCTGTGTAATTTTATTTCTGTAAGTGAGACAGTTAATGTATAGTATTATATACAATAGCATGCATGGGTATCTGTTATTTGGTTGTTGCCATTTACTTGTCCAACTCCTATGATGAATCTGTACATGGTTAGTTATCATTTCTATCATCTTGAATATATACGTTATCTTTAGACTTTTGTTCCCTGTGTAGAATTAGATTGCTGAAGAGAAATGGGTTAATGACTGATTATACTGTGTAATATTTCTCCTCTTTTGTTCATATGAATGATACATTTGCTTGCTATTGTAGCCTACTCTCGTATCAATTTTCTTTGACAACATAGACATTTAATATTCATTTAAAAGTCTCACTCCTATGGAGAAATGAACAATTACTAGAACTTAAATTTTAAGTATGCAAGACTTGTTCTGAAATCATTTACAAAATTTTACCTGCAGTCATTTATGATACTTGTCCAAATTCCTCATACAAAATTTAAATCTAAGGCTCAAATCAAGTATAACCACTCGTTCTCCAAAATAATCCTTATCAATTCGTTCTGCATAAAGAGGTTATATTTCGATGTTCAGAGGACTTACAATAGGATAGTCCCCAGCTCTTCCAGGCACCAAGATAACAACAGGGACTTAAACAGCACAACACTTCTTCAGGCTGAGCCATCACATGCTATTTGTCTTCTAACTTGTCTCTGGGTACAAAACCAGGGCTTGGGCAGAGAATAAGGAACAAAGAAATTCATTACGTTGTCATGTGAGAAACCTCAGAGGGTAGACCCAGCTGTAGTTTTCCTCCTCACAAGTACAAAATGTCTAAACACTAAACAAAATAAAAGTTCAGTTTTAATTGAATCATCCTCCTGCCTCCCCAGTGTCCAGGGATAGACAGTGTAGAGATCATTCTGGATTTTCTATTGGTTCCCTGCTTGTTCAACATAAGAAATGGGATGAAGCAAGAAGGGATTTGCTTCTTTTCCTTATAGTTCTAGGGCAGTACTTGCAGTCATTCATTTCCACAGATGCCAGAACCACTAGAACTTATTCAGTAAGTGTCCTGTGCATTGTTTACTCTTAAGCCTGACTTAAGGACATGAAGCACCATCTAACTGTGGATTATGTGGCACATATATATTATTTATATAAATATTCCTCTATGTAAAAAAAAAGCAGGCATTGTTTTAATCAGTCAGCCTTTATTTGTGACATTGTCATTTTTCTTTATAGCTTTGAAATTTTGATATCAATGAATATGTAATATTTTAGTATTATGTGTGTACTTAATGCTCTGTTTGCTTTTAGTACATTCACAGATATCTCTTATTTTGGGGAATCTTTTTGCAGACAAATCATAAACAAGCAGTTATTTCATTGTGTCCAATAGACTCAGTAGACACTAAGACTAATCTAATGTCCCTCCATTTTATTCCTGAGAATCTCTCCTCTCTGGTCTCTGGTACATTCTAGAGATTCCACACAACTTCCAACCTCCCTAGTTTGCTTGTTTCAATTCTTTAAGCTGGCCCTCAGCATCTCCGACCGGTTTCCAATACTGAACACCTGATTACGTAGGGAAGAAACTGAAGAGGAGAATAAACCTATAAGAAGATCTATGATCTCAACTATCATGGATACCAGAGATCTCTGAGATCTTAAGTCACCAGTCAGTCAGCATATACCAGGTGATATGAGGCCCCTAGTATTTATACAGAGGAGTATTACCAGGTTTGGACTCAGTAGGAAAAGATGCACATAAACATTCAAAGACATGAGGTCCAAGGGTTTTGGGAGGTCTTGTGAGGTGGGTATTGGGGGCATCTCACACTTGGAGATGAGGTGAAGGAAGAGATATTGAGTGTAGAACTTTCACAATATTGACCAAGAGGGGAACACCTATAGCATATGCTCTAAGATCAATAATTAATAAATCGAACCACATAAAAGTACCAAATGTATGTAAGGCGAAGGACACTGTCAATAGGACAAAATGGCAACCAAATATAAGGAAAAACATCTTCACCAACCCTGCATCCTACAGAGGGCTAACATCCGATATATACAAAAACTCAAGAAATTAGACTCTGGAGAGCCAAAGATCCCTACTAAAAACAAGGTACAAAGATAAAAAATGAATTCTCATGAGAGGAATATCAAGTGGCTGTGAAGCAATTATAGAAATGTTCAACATCCTTAGTCATCAGGGAATGAAAATCAAAACAACATTGAGATTTCACCTCATATCACTCAGAATGCCTAAGATAAAAACTCAGGAAATAGCAGATGCTGGCAGTGATGTGGAGAAAAAGGAACACACCCTCCACACTGCTGGTAGAATTGCAAGCTGGTACAACTACTCTGGAACTCTGACTTGTGGGTCCTCAGAACTCTGAGCATCATCCCTCCTCTTCTTGAACAGGTATTATTACTGATATCTATCTGTCATCTATCTGTCTGTCTGTCTGTCTGTTTGTCTGCCTATATATCTCTCTATATCTATCTATCTATCTATCTATCTATCTATCTATCTATCTATCTATCTATCTCTCTATCCATCCATCCATCCGTCAATCAATCCACCCACCCTTCCTCCTTCTTTCCTTCCTTCCTTCCTTCCTTCCTTCCTTCCTTCCTTCCTTCCTTCCTTCCTTCCTTCCTTCCTTCCTACCTACCTACCTACCTACCTATCTATCTATCTATCTATCTATCTATCTATCTATCTATCTATCTATCTATCTATCTATCTATCTACCTATCTACCAATCTATCATGTCACACATATTTTTATGAAAATGTTTAATTAAAAATGCCTACTGTTATCTATCTGTCTGCCTGTCTATATATCTCTCTATATCTATCCATACATTCATCTATCTATCTATCTATCTATCCATCCATCCACCAACCCTCCTTCTTTCCTTCCTTCCTTCATACCTACCTACCACACTCTATCTATCTATCTATCTATCTATCTATCTATCTATCTATCTATCTATCTACCCATCTACCAATCTACCTGTCTACATATTTTTGTATATATATTTGACATATCTATCATGTCACACATATTTTTATGAAAATGTGTAATTAGATAAAAATACCTCTGGTTGCACAATTGTTAAAGAGTACAATATTAAACCAAAACACTGAAGGACAAGAAATTCACTTGTCATTTTGTCAATTGCAACATGAGCATTGATTGGCTTATCCAATGAAGTCTTCAGTTCAGTATTTAATGACCAGAAGGAAAGTGATCATTTCACGTCCATTCATTGGTTTCCAATTCCAGGTTCCACTGCAAAGTTATGCATGCAATAACTAATTTGATTCTTATGATGCTCTAATAGAATTAGGAATCTTCTATCTTGACTCTCCAGATTTAGAAAACTAGATTATAACTTGGCAGTGGCTTCATGGAAAGTTACTCAGTAGCAATATTCAGTACCAATTCCCTAAAGAAACAAAGTTATCAAGGAAGAAGTGCTAAGCTTTGAGCTTCTAGGAGAATAGTTTCTCTAAGTCTCCCAAAAATGCCTATCCTGAACATGAGAGAGGAGTATTTTCTAGACAATCTGATTGTATTGCCCACTATGAACACACACTTTTCTTGTAAACTGGTTATTCTTCAACACAAAACCTATACATGCTTGGGATTCAAGAAAACTGTTGCTTTTTACCAAGGTATACTATGTTTAAAAGTTTAAAATTTTTAATGTTCATTCAAATACAAAGGAATCACTTTCCACATATATTCCTTCACTTTTAATATTAGTATCTTGAAACTGACTTTTTTTGTAAAATTTCATTACAATATTGTTTCAGATATGTGATGATCATCATTAGATGTTGTTGCTCCTGACTTCTTTAATCTCATGGCTCTTAAATATTTTCTACCTAAAAGCTGTCTACATATACTTTGTCCGATATATCATATGTATTGGACAGCATGACACTTAATATATGTTTTAATATTCAAATTGCATAAACAATGTAAAGAACCACTGAAAGAATAACTATGAATCTCTACTGATCATACATCTGTCTCTACATTCTTTATCTCACCTATATGACTTTCATATTAGTATTATTTTGTAACATCTATACATTAGTGTTTGATGTCTGTGATGAGAACCAATGGCCACTGTTCCTCCTCACTTTGAATCTTGTGGTTTCATTTGATTTCTACATAAATGCAGGTGACTCTACATATTCTGTGAATTATATGCCATATGCTTTGACCAGAGATAAAGTCACTTAATATATAATTTTAATAGTTGTATTGTATGAGCAGTGTAGAGTAAAGAAAACAATAAAAAGTAGTCATTCCATTATTATACGGAAGAAGGTTATTATAGATTAGACAGAAATTTTCAAAGCCATCTTAGAAATGTTTACAGCCGATTGATTCTTGATTTTACGAATGTCTAAGAGAGAACAGAAAATATCAGGGCAGAATATTAGAGATACCTAAAGAACTGATAGAGACTTTCCTTTCATAAAGAGAATTGTTCTTCTATAAGATTTTGGGAGTTACCTTAGTGCAGAATCAGATGGAGATGTTTGTGAAAGAGCAGAAATCTAGGTGAAATATATAACAATTACTTTTAATTCTTCTTTAGGTAAAAGTAACGGTCAGTGTGGCTGTTGACAATCCTGATAGGAGTCTCAATTCAATGGATTGCCAATTTTTTTTCCACAGACAAGGAAAATGACTCTTTATTCTGAACAGGGTAATTTTTTATTAATTTTTTATAATACACTAATTTTGGTTTTGAGCTTTTTATTTGTTTGGTTCTAACCACCAGTAATCCATATGTACTCTATCTTGAGCTGGGGCAATCTTGTCATTTTAGAATATATGGACTCTTAGAGAACTAATTACATTTATTTTTTTGGAAAACCTGTTTATTTACTTAAACTAAACATATATTAGCTATATAAATTTCATTGAATCCTTTTAAGTGAGTGTCTTCTTCAATAGGCTTCAAATATTCCTGTGATTTTTCATTTATCAACTCTAAAATTCACAATGTTGATTATGTCGACATTCTGTCTTTTTCTTTTTTACTCTGAAAAGGTTTAAAAAATATGAATTGAGAACATTTGGGGATGTATTAACATCACAATACTTTACACAAATATTTCTCGTATTGTTGCAGAAATATTATTGTAGTTATCTATCTATCTATCTATCTATCTATCTATCTATCTATCTTTCTATCTTTCTATCTATCTATCATTCTATCTTTTTGAAAAATATGTTTTCCCTTAAAATGTTTCTATCAAGTATAAAAAATATTATTTTTGAAGCCACTAAATATAAGGAAGGCATGTGAGTATAACTGGGTCAGGTGACTATTAACATCACAATTGTCTATCACCCTTACAAATAAAAGCACATCAGATCTCAGTACTTTGTTTATAATTTGTACTCAACAGTTGGAGTTCAGACAGAGGAAGGCAAAATAAAATTTCCTTTCCATTGAAGATTCTCCCTTCCAGCCTCCACAAAAATGATATTTTTATGTCTAAATTGAATATCATATTAGACTAATCATATCAGGAATTGATTTCTCTTTATTCCTCCACAAAATTGATTTTTATATTATTTTTATAATATCTTTTCATTTTTGTTTGAAGTGCATGATGACAATTCTAGGTAGCTATATCTCATGGACACTTTGATTCACAAGGGATCATAAATGTTTTCTAAGTAAAATATATTGTGAGTTTTTTCATTTTCTTTGAGAAAATATTTCTCATTAAGGAAAAAAACTCAAATATTCCAGTTATATGAGTGTATCACAGTAAGGGAAGTAAAGGAAGTGAAGGAAGTAAAAAGAAGATTTTCAGCTCTATTATTACCTGGAAGAATTTCATTATGAGTTAGAAAGAAAACATGTTTAGAGGCGGCTGGAAGAATTAAAGGAGAGAAAAACTGATTTGATATTGCCAATGCTGGGCAATAAAGAAGTATATCCAGGAGAGAAAAATGAGGATAGTTTGAGTTGCAGAAAGTCTGCATTGATAAAGATGAAAAGTGGGTTCTATCATTAGAAGAGTACAGGAAATGGAGAGTTTTGGAGAGATGCAGTAATGTAAATGTAGACTTTAAAATGTGCATGTATTCTTACTTCCTGTAGTCCAAACCATATAGGAGTCACAGGCAAGCAGCAATGGAAATGACTCCATTTCTAGACTAGACAAACTTAAAATATATTTTTTTGAAGGCTGCACTGTTTTTCGCTTGTTTGTTTTATGATTTGACAGTTATCAAGTTAATTATAACAGTTTTTACAGCTCTACTGAACATCAGAATCACAAGATTTAATTAATCTAAATTCTGTCTTGAGTTTAGATTAATACACTCTATCTTTGAGAATATAATATACCCCAGCTGCTCATTTCTTTGTTTTCACCTGTCAAGACAGTTTGAGGAAGGGACAATCACATTACAAGGAAATTTCTGAAGACATACAGGCCAATATAGTATAGGCCATGGAGTTAACGTGTATAAAATGGCATCTGAAAAATTTAACTCAGGTTAATTTTTTTAATTTCTTAATATCTTTCTCACTAGAATATAATTTATGTTAAGAATTACAATTTTCTTTTAAGATCACATATTTATTTGTGAGTTGCATAAATTATAAATGTTGCTATAATCTCAATATTCTCATTAAACATTATTTACTGTGTTCCCATATCATGACATTAAAATTCAGTGTGACCATTATTCTAATCAATTGAATACATGTTCTGTTAGGTGGTGACCTATACCAGGAGTACCATAATTTTTTTCAATATAGAAGCTCTTGTGAAGGAAGAAATGGGAGGGAAAGATCAAAAATTGCTTGGCCAAGGCCCCATGGAACTCACAAGGGGCACAAAAAGGGTGCTGGCAAGGATGTGGAGAAAGAGGAAAACTACTCCACTGCTGGTTGGGCTGTAAGATGGTTCAACCACTTTGGAAATCAGTCTGGTGGTTCCTCAGAAAACTGGACAGGACAGTTCAGGAGGACCCTGCTATACCTCTCCTGGGCATATAATCAAAGGATTCCCCGGCATGCAATAAAGACACATGCTCCATTATGTTCATAGCAGCCTTATTTATAATAGCCAGAAGCTGGAAAGAACCCAGAGCCCCTCAAAGGAGGAATGGATTCAGAAAATGTGATATATTTGCACAATAGAATACTACTCAGCAATTAGAAACAATGAATTCACAAAAAAATCACAAAATTTTTAGGCAAATGGTTTGATCTGGAAATTATCATCCTAAGTGAGGTAAACCAATCACAAAAAAATACACATGGAATCCAATCTCTGATAAGTGGATATTAATTAGCCCAGAAGCCCTGAATACCCAAGGCACACACTGCATAACAAATGACGCCCATGAAGAAGTATGGAGAGGGTCCTGATCCTGGAAAGGATTTATCTAGCATTGAAAGGGAATATAAGGACAGAGAAAAAGGAGGGAGGTGATTGTAGAAGGGATGGAGAGAAGAAGGTTTATGGGACATATGGGGAGGGGGGATCCGGGAAAGGGGAAATCATTTGGAATACAAACAAAGAATATGGAAAATAAAAATATTAAAAAAAGAAAATTTGGAATATGTGCAAACACATGACCGGAATTTTAGCATCTTTAAACCTGGTTTATGAGTATTGATACTTCAGGGGATATGTGGAATATACAGTGAGACCTAGTCTCAAACAAAATGCTTAAAATATGAGAAGCAGTTGTTCTCCTGCTAGGTTTTTCCATGTAGAATGTAGAAAACTGAGAGCAGAATCCCTCATTATGATCCTTGTACACAACAGGCAACGTAAGTAAGTCTCTTAACTTCAATGTTTCAAAATTAGTATGAAGAATCAAGAAAAAGCTGTGAACCCTACTAATAGCAGTTACTAATTAGTGAAAACTACATGCACTGATTAGTTGGTGATTCTGCACATACTAGAGAAAAGTGCTGTGATTAAAGGAATGAGTATACAAGGTTGCACTCTATCTTATGACAATAGAAGTGTTTTCTGTGACTACATCACTTATAACTTCCATTGCCCATGATCATGTCCTTCATATTATTCTAGAAGGTATGAAGCTGATACTGATATTATCAATTTGATAATTTAAGCGATGTCCTTATTAGTTCGTAAGAGGTCTGGAGAACAGACATCAATAACATACCTTATTCAGCTTGGGAAGTAAAGTTTTCGCCATCATTATATAATATTCCTGTAGATCCATTGCAAAAACTGTGAGAAAATGAGATGTTCAGATGAGAATAATTGCGTTAAATTAGGCTTTCTTTTCTCTCTTTCTTTCTTTCTTTCTTTCTTTCTTTCTTTCTTTCTTTCTTTCTTTCTTTCTTTCTTTCTTTCTTTCTTTCTTTGTTTCTTGTTTCTTTGTTTGTTGGTTAGTTAGTTTCTTTTTTTTTTTTGAAAGAAAGAGAAATCGGCATTTTTTTTTAATTTTCTTTATTCTTTGTTTACATTTCTGATGATTTTCACCTTCCTGGTTCCCACCTCCTCATAAGTCCCATAAGACCTCTTCATTCCACCCATTACCCAATCGACCCCCTCCCACGTCGCTGTCCTGGCAATCCCCTAAAATGCTGCATCAAGCCTTTCCAGGACCTGGGCTATCTCCTTCCTTCCTTCTTAGGAATGATTTGATATGTGAGTTATATCTAGAGTATTCAGAGCTTTGGGGCTAATATCCACTTGTCAGTGACAGCATTCAATGTGTGTTCTTTTCTGAAAGAGTTACCTCACTTAGGATAATATTTACGAGTTCCAACCTCTTGCCTAAGAATTTCATGAATGCATTGTTTTTATTTACTGAGTAGTACTCTATTGTGTAAATATACTACATTTTCTGTATCCATTCATCCATTGAGGTACATCTTGGTTCTTTCCAGCTTCTGGCTATTATAAATAGGGCTGGGAAGGACATAGTGGTTCATTTGACCTTATTATATGACAGGGATTCCTCTGGATATATGCCCAGAAAGTATATTGCAGGGTTCTCCAGAATTGTCATTTTCAGTTTTCTGAGTAACCACCAGACTGATGTCCAGAGTGGTAGTACCATCTTGCAATCCCAACAGCTGTTCCTCTTTCTCAACCTCCTTGCCAGCACCTGCTGTCTCCTGAATTTATGATCTTAGCCATTCTGACTGCTGTGTGGTGAAATCTCAGGATGGTTTTGATTTGCATTTCCATGATGACTATGGATGTTGAACATTTCTTAAGGTGCTTCAAAGCCATTTAGTATTCCTCGGGTGAAAACTCTTTGTTTCGTTCCGAACCGCATTATTAAAGGGGATATATGGCTCTCTAGAATCTACCTTCTATAGTTCTTTTTATATCTTGGATATTAGCCCTCTGTCACATGCTGTGTCGGTAAAGACCTTTTCTCAATTTGTTGGTTGCCTTTTGTTCTTTTGACAATATCCTTTGCCTTACAGAAACTCTGTAGTTTTATGAGGTCCTATCTCTCAATTCGTGATCTTAGAGGAAAAGTTATTGGTGTTCTGTTGAGGAAAATTTCCCCTGTGCCCATCTCCTCAAGGATCTTCCCCAGTTTATTTTCTATTAGATTCAGTGTCGGGTTTTATATGGAAGTTCTAGATACACTTGGACTTGAGCTTAGTACAAGGAGATAAGATGCGATGATTTGCATTTTTTAAATGCTGACCTCCAGTTGAACTAGCGCTTTTTGTTGAAAATTTTTTCTTTTCTCCTCTGGATGGTTGTAGCTCCTTTATCAAAAATCAAGTGACCATAATTCTGTGCGTTCATTTCGAGTTCTTCAATTCTATTCAATTGATCTAATTTCCTGACACCTTACCAATACTAAGTGTTTTTAACACAATTGCTCTGCCATACAGCTTAAAGTCAGGGATATTGATTCACCCAAAAGGTCTATTACTGTTAGGATAGCTTTATATTTCCAGGGTGTTTTGTTATTCCAGATGAATTTGGAATTGCTCTTTCTAAGTCTATGAAGCATTGTGTTGGCATTTTGATGGGCATTGCATTGAATCTGTAGCTATCTTTTGGAATGATGGCTATTTATCTATTTTAACACTGTCAATCCAAAACTTGGAAGATTTTTTCTACTTCTGAGGTCTACTTTGATTTCTTTCTTCAAAGACTTGAAGTTGCTGTCATACAGATCTTTCATTGTTTGGTTAAAATCACAACAAGATACCTTATATTGTTCGTGGCTATTGAGAAAGGTATCATTTCCCCAATTTATTACTCAGACTGTATTCCATTGTGTAAATATACCACGTTTTCTGTATTCATTCCTCCACAGAGGGACATCTGGGTTCTTTCCTGGTTCTGACTATTACAAATAAGGCTGAATCTTTCTTAAGGTGCTTCTCGGCCATTAACATTCTTCAGATGAAAAGTCTTTGTTTAGCTCTGTACTCCATTTTTTAATAGGCTTATTTAGTTCTCTGGAGTAAACTTCTTGAGAACTTTGTGTATATTGGAAACTCATACTCTGTCAGGTGTAGGGTTGGTGAAGATAATTTTCCAATTTGTTAGTTAACATTTTGTCCTTTTGATAGTGTCCTTTTCCTTATAGAAACTTTGAAGATTTTGATGTTGATTTTACAATTCTTGATCTTAGAACTTAAGCTATTGGAGTTCTGTTCAGGAACTTTTCCCATGTGCCCATGTCCTCAAGGGTTTTCCCCAGTTTCTTTTATGTTTGTTTCAGTATGTCTAGTTTTATGTGGACGTCCTTGGACTTGGACTTAGTACAAGGAGATTAGAATGAATCAATTTTCACTTTTCTGCATGCTGACCTCCATTTTCTTTCTTTTGAATTACGTTCTCAGCCTCCTTATTCATTGAATATAGGAAGTCTACTGATTTGCTTGAGTTGATATTATAACCAGACTTTGATGAAGATATTTTTCAGCTGTATGAGTTCTCTGGTGGAGTTATGTTGGTCACTTAAATATACTATCTTATTATCTGAAAATAGTGATAGTTTGATCTCTTCCTTTCCAATTTGTATCATTTTGACCTCTTTGTGTTGCCTAATTGCACTAGCTAGAAATTCAAGTACTATATGGAATAAATAGGCAGAGACTCAGCCTTTTCTAGTCCCTGATCTTCATGTTTCTTTCCAATTACTTTGACGTTGGCTACTGGTTTCATGTATATTGATTTTATTTGCTTAGTTAGGGGACTTGAATTCCTGTTCGTTCCAAGACCTTTAGCATGAAAGGATGTTAAATTTTATCAAATTCTTTTTCAGCATCTAATGTTTTTTTTCTTTCAGTTTGATTATGTAGTAGATTGCATTGATATAATTTCATATATTGACCCATCTGCGCATCCCTGGGATGAAGCCTTCTTGATCATGGTGAATGATCATTTTGATGTGTTCTTGGATTCAGGCTAGAAAGAATTTTATTGAGTATTATTGCATTGAAATTCATAAGGAAAATTGGCCTGAAGTTCACTTTCTTTGTTGGATCTTAGTTTGATATAGATATCGAATTGTGGCTTCGTAGAATAAAATGGGTAGTTTTCATTCTGCTTCTGTTTTTTGGGAAAGTTTGAAGAGTATTGATGTTAGGGTTTATTTGAAGGTCTGAAAGAATTCTGAACTAAAATCATCTGTCCCTGTACTTTTTTTGGTTGGAAATTTCTTTTTTTTAGATAGTTTTTTTTTTATTCGATCTATTTTTTTATATACATTTCAAATGATTTCTCCAGTTGGAAAACTTTCTATAACCACTTCTATTTCTTTAGGGATATGGGACTGTTTAGATGGTATATCTGATCTTGATTAAATTTTTGTAGTTGGTAGCTGTTTATGAAACTGTACATTTCAATCAGATTTTCCAATTGTCTTGAGTATAGGCTTTTATGGTAGGATCTGATAATTTTTTTGAATTCCATCCATTTCTATTGTTATATCCCCCTTGTCATTTTTATTTTGTTAATTTGGGTATTGTTTCTGTACCCTTTGGTTAGTCTGGCTATGGGTTTATCTATCTTGATGATTTTCTCAAAGAACCAGCTACAAGCTTTGTTGATTCTCTTTATGGTTCTCTTTGTTTCTCCTTGATTTATTTCAGCACTGGGTTGATGATTTCCTCCCTTTTCTTCCTCATGAGTGAATTAGATTTTTTTTGTTGCCAGGTTTTCAGATGTGCTATTATGCTCCTAGTGTATGCTCTCTCCAGTTTCATTTTGGAGGTCCCGACAGCTATCAGGTTTTCTCTTAGCACTGCTTATCTTGTGTCCCATAAATTTGGGAATGTTTTGTCTTTATTTTCATTAAATTCTAAAAAGTTTTGATTACTTTTCTATTTATTCCTTGATCAAGTTATCATTGAATAGTGTATTATTCAGCTTTCATGTGTATGTGGGCTTTCTATTGTGGTTATTTCTAATCTCCATAGTGATGTGACAGGAGGCATGGGATTAGGTCAATCTTCTTATATTGGTTGAAGACTCTGTCTTTTATTACTATGTTTTGTTCATTTGTTTTATAAAGAATTTTTTATTTATTCATTATTTTTTATATATAAGTACACTGCAACTGTCTTCACACACTTCAGAGGAGGGTGTCAGATCTCATTAGGGATGGTTGTGTACCACTATGTGCTGGCTGGGATTTGAATTCAGCACCTTCTGAAGAGCAGTGCTCTTAACTACTAAGCCATCTCTCTAGACCCTGTTTGTTTTGTTTTTTGTCCTCCATACCCACATCTATGTGGCTTATTATCAGCTTAAATAGGGAAAAACAGATTCAGATTCATTGATCCCACTTGTTCAAAGTACCCACAGTTTGCTGTCAAGCTTGCTGTGGATTTTCAGAGTTAAGGACTTTCTAGAGTTCTCTGAAGTGCCTGGATCAACCTGCTCTATAGAAGAGGACAATTCCTATACTGTCCACCAGGGTTGAGGGTCTATCTCCTTTCCAAAATTTTGGTATTTTTCTTCCTTTGATGTTTAAGGATTTAAAAGTTATTGAGTATTTTTGCATTGATATTCATAAGGGCAATTGGCCTGAACTTCTCTGTCTCTGGGGTCATATTCATATTCCTTCGCAACACCACATATCCTTTCATGTGTTTGCTATAGGAAAACATCCTGTCTCCTGTGTCTGCTTCAACAAAGCATTATTATATATGTCTGTTTTAGAAAAACAACCTGTCACCTCTGCCCCCTCAAAACATCATTTGACCTTACTGACATTCCAATAGAAACTAGAAGCATCCACATCAATTTACTGGGCATCTAGGAAAGGATTCTGGGGCTCAGTGGTCAGCCTGTGTATACTGAAGTTTGATAATTATGGGAGAATGATTATTAATAAAATAAGAATACATTTGAGGGTGATGGAAGTTCTCTGAAATTATTGATAATGTTTGTAAATCATTCTGAAGAAGTTAAAATGTTTTATTATTGTGAGAGTATTCAATAATTTAAACTCTGCTTTTAGAAAAATGAATTGTATACAAATAAGCCACATACATAAAAAATGGCCTTGAATTTATGATTGTCACATTGTGAATATATATTTGTATGTATATATGCACACACATACTTATATATACATAAATATGTTTATATATAATTTTCTTCAATGTGCTTTTATATGAACAACAGTGTGGTCGGGTGAATAATTCATAATTATAATGGTCTCACCACTGTGAAGCACAAACATCATGTCCTGCAAAATATGGCTACAATAGAAAAACCAACAAACATACAACCTAAAATATATTGGTTGATTCTAACCAAAATAATAATAATAATAATAATAATAATAATAATAATAATAATAATAATAATATCTGCATGAGAAGAACTTCAGGACCCTAAAAAAGGAAATTGAAGAAGACCTCAAAAAAATGGAAAAATTTTTCCATGCTCATGGTTTGGCAGGATTAATATACTTAAAATGGTCATCCTGACAAAAACAATCTACAGATTCTACACAGTTCGCATCAAAATCCCAACTCAGTTCTTCAAAGAGTTAGAAAAAGCAATTTTCAATTTCACATGGAATAACAAAAAACCCAGGTTAGCTAAAACTATTCTCAACAGTAAAAGAACTTCTGGGGGAATCAGTATCCCAAACCTCAAGTTTTACTACAGAGTACTAGTGTTAAAAACTGCATGGTATTGGCACAGGGAGAGGCAAGTGTTCCAATGTATTAATATTGAAGACCCAGAAATGAATCCACAATCCTATGGTCACTTGATCTTCGACAAAGGTGCAGAAAACATCCAGAGCAAAAAAGATTGCCTTTTCAACAAATGGTGATGGTTCAATTGGAGATCAGCATGCAGAAGATTGTGAATCGATCAATCCTTATCTCCTTGTACTAAGCTCAACTCCAATTGGATCATGGACCTACCCATAAATCCAGACTCACTGAAACTAACAGAAAAAAAAAACTTTGGAAGACCCTTGAGGACATGGGTATAGGGGGAAAGTTCATGAACAGAACGCAAACAGTTTATGCTCTAAGATCAAGAATTGACAAATGGGATCTCATGAAATTACAAAGCTTCTGTAAGGCAAAGGGTATCATTAAAAGGAAAAATAGGAAACCAAAACAATTGGAAAAAACTTCACCAAACCTACATCTGACAGAAGGCTAAATACCAGTATGTACAAATAACTCAAGACGTTAGACTCCAGGGAAGAAAATAATCCTATTAAAAATGGTGTACAGAGCTAAACAAAGAATTTTCACCTGAAGAAACTTTGATGGTCAAGAATCACCTTAAGAAATGTCCAACATTATTTGTCATTACTGTACATACTAAATACCAGTATGTACAAATAACTCAAGACGTTAGACTCCAGGGAAGAAAATAATCCTATTAAAAATGGTGTACAGAGCTAAACAAAGAATTTTCACCTGAAGAAACTTTGATGGTCAAGAATCACCTTAAGAAATGTCCAACATTATTTGTCATTAGGGAAATGCAAATCAAAACAACCCTGAGATTTCACCTCACACCATTAAGAATGACTAAGGTTAAAAACTCAGTAAACAGCATGTGTTGGCAAAGATACGGAGAAAGAGGAACACTTCTTCACTGTTGTTGGGATTGCAAGATGACACAGCCACTCTGGTAACCAGTCTTTGGGTTCCTCAGAAAACTGGACATGACATTTCCAGAATACCCTGCTATACCTCTCCTGGGCATCATTTTTGATATATTCACAATAACTAGGAAATAGTAAAATACATGCCCTAACTGGTGATTGGATATATGGTCCATTTACATTTTGGAAGAGTAATCATCTGTCAAAAGATTCAGTAAGGACTTTTGGAAATGTATGAATAAAATTTAATAAAATGGTACAGAGTGAGTTTATGTAGACAATAAATCAGAAATGTAGAACTTTCTTTTTCCTCAGTGGCTCCTAGATAGAAATATTTTGATCTGAGTGAATAACATGAAGAAATTTCAGAAACGATTTAGTACTTGGTACCATTGCAGACTGTGAAGTCAGACAGCAGTAGATGGGTCAAAAGGAAGTTACAAGTGAATAGATGGAGGACATAGAATAGTCAGTCAGGTTCTAATGAGGAAGATGTATACATACAAAGGAGGGAAAAGGGTTATATGAACTCAGAGTGTCATAAAATGTCAAAATAACTCACACTATTAAGTAGCTACATAAGTACCTATACTTCATGTAAGTTGTAAGTAAATGAACATACATAGTACATTTTTTTCTTGCTTCAAATTTACATATTAAAAACCATGTATACAATTATTCATGCTACTTCTTTCAAATTACATACAATTTTCAGTCTATTTTGTTTCAAATGATAGAATTATAATCATAACTAAATATTACCCAGATATATATGGTATGTTTTCATGTGTGGGTTGATTGATTCTATATCCATCTACCTAAAAAGAAACATATTAGATTCTCATTTATGGCAAATGGCCTCCTAATCTATGGGAATTGATCAAATTTGCACTATGAAACATAAGTACTCATCTTTGTAGAGGGCCTTGATTCCAATCAGAACACTAACTTCTATAGACTAAAGTTACCTAGTTTCCTCATTGTCATCTGTTATATGCACTAAAAAGGGAAATAAAGTGGAAGTCAAGTTATGTGTAAATACACAAAACCTGACTCCTATTAAATACTTCTTCCACTATCTACATAACTTCTATACCTTCCCAATCATCAGACATGAAGAAAATAATGTATTCTAATACCTAATGCTAAAGGAGAAATTTCTCACTTAAATCCTCATAAGGAGTTACTGTTGTTCCCACGTTCATGGTCGATATCCCTAAAAATATAAATTTCCATTTTCCAATAGTGAACAGAAGGAAGTGGTTAGAGTTCTTAGCTCACACTGGGGTTTTCTTAAGAACTCTTCCCTATATCCTGGGATTTGTCTAGCATGGTCTTAAACTGGTCTTGTGCACATAGTTATATCCACTGTCTTTCATATGTAAAACTGCCTTTTGTCTTGAAAGCAGACTTTCTCTGGAGTCATTCACTATCTTGATTCTTAGAATCTTTCCCCTGCCTCCTCCAGGGTGACCTCTGATTCTTGAGAGGAGGGTGTGCTTTTGTGGTTTAAGTAATTCCACCATTAATATTGAGAATTTGAACAAGTCATCCCAATTTGTTAATGCTGCTTGCAAGGCAGGGGTTTGTGTGAGGAAAGAATATACCTTCACAGACAGAAACTCACAGCTAGTATCATCTCATTACTTCCAATTAGTTCTCTCTGCTTCCTGCTTACAATTCATGATATGAGCACTCAGTATCCTGTACAAACATATGGACCAAATTAGCGCATATATATATATATATATATATATATATATATATATATCAAACAAAAGTGATGTACATAGAACAAGGAAGGACATTTCATAAATATCAAATAAATGACACAACAAGGTGATTTTTCATTTCTTATAATTATAATTCTGATTGGAAATTTATCCACAACTATCAAGACTAATCAAAGGGCACAGAAACAATATCCAAATTAACAAAATTAGAAATGAAAAGGGATATATAACAATAGTAATTGAAGATATTCAAAAAATAAAATCATCTGATCCTACTACAAAATTCTATATGGAACAAAACTGGAAAATGTGTAGGAAATGTACAATTTCTTAGACAGATACCAAATACCAAATTTAAATCAGGATCAAATACATCAATCAACTAAGCAGTCCCATAACCCTTAAAGAAATAAAAGGAGACATGGAAATTATCTCAACCAAAAAAAAAAAAAAAAAAAAAAGGACAATACCAGATGGTTTCAGTGCAGAATTCTATCAGAACTTCAAAAAAGACCTGAAACCAATACTTCTCAAATTATTCTACAAAATAGAAAAGGAAGGAACACTATGAAATTCTTTCTATGAAGCCACAATTACACTGATACCAAAACCACACAAAGATCCAGTAAAGAAAGAGCGCTACATGCCAATATCCCTTATGAATATTGACCAAAAATACTCAATAAATTTTTGTCAATCAAATCCAAGAACACATCAAAACAATTATTCACCACGATCAAGTAAGCTTCATCCCAGGTATGAAGGGATGGTTCAATATACAGAAATTCGCCAATGTGATCCACTCTATAAAAAAACTCAAAGAAAAGACACACATGTTCTTTTCATTACATGCTAAAAAAGCCTTTGACAAAATTTACGATCCTTTCATGCTAAAAGACTTGAAAAGAAAAGGAATTTAAGGCCCATACCTAAACATAGTAAAAGCAATACACAGCAAACCAGCAGACAACATCAAACTAAATGGAGATAAACTGGAAGCAATCACACTAAAATCAGGGCCTAGAGAAGGCAGCCCCCTCTCTCCATATTATTTTACTATAGTACCTGAAGTTCTAACTAGAGCAATTAGACAACCTAAATAGATCAAAGGGATACGAATTGGAAGTGAAAAAGTCAAACTATCATTATTTGTAGATGGCATGATAGTCTACTTACACAACCTGAAAAACTCCACCAGAGAATTCTTACAGCTGATAAATAACTGCAGCAAAGTGGCTGGTTATAAAATCAACTCAAGCAAATCAGTAGCCTTCCTATACTCACAGGATAAGCAGGCTGAGAAAGAATTTAGGGAAATGACACCCTTCACAATAGCCATAATCAAGATACAGTACCTTGGTATGACTCTGACCAAATAAGTGAAAGATCTGTAGGACAAGAACTTCAGGTCTTTCAAGAAGGAAATTGAAGAAGACCTCAAATAATGGAATAATCTTCGGTGCTCGTGGATTGGCAGGACTAATATAGTAAAAATGGCCGTTTTAGCAAAAGCAATCTACAAATTCACTGAAATACCCATCAAAATCCCTAATCAGTTCTTAATAGAGTTAGAAAGAACAATTATCAAATTTATCTGGAACGACAAAAACCCATGATAGCTAAACTATTCACAACAGTAAAAGAACTTCTGGGGGAATCAATATCACGGACTTCAAGCAGTTCTTCAGAGCAATAGTGTTAAAAAGAGCATGGTGATGGTACAGTTTCAGGCAGGTGGATCAATGGAATAGAATTGAAGTTGCAGAAATGGACCCACACACCTAAGGTTATTTGACATTTGACAAAGGACCCGAAACCATCCAGTGAAAAAAAGATAACCTTTTCAATAAATGGTGCTGGCTCAACTGGAGGTCAGCTTGCAGAAGAATGCAATTTGATCCCTTGTTATCTCCTTGTACTAAACTCAACTCCTAGTGGATCAAGGACCTCCACATAAAACCAGACCCCCTGAAACTAATATAAAAGAAATAGTGGAAGGCCCTTGAAGACATGGGCACAGGGGAAATGTTCCTGAACTTAACACCAATATCTTATGCTCTAAAATCAAGAATTGACAAATGAGACCCTTTCATTCTTTCAAAACCATTAAATACTGGTAGATTCTTATATATCCCCTGGCTCCAGGAGGTCTTTCTCTGAAATACAGATGCTTTGTGATATCTGGTAACAATTCCCAGGAGATTTCACCTCAGTGATGCTAGTCTTAATCACTGGAATATCCAAGATCTAGATAAGCAGCATGTTTTGCCTGGACCCTGTTCTATTCTTCATTTTAAACCCATAGGAGCATTCCAAAATCTAACAAATCCTATTGGATGCTGAAGTTGGAATTCCCCACCCCTTTGTTCAATTACATTAATACAATCTCCCTGTTTTCAGTGGTTTCCTCATTTTGTAAATTTAGAAGTCATGGAACTAGCTCTGTAGTTCTTGAATTTGATAGATCTTGAACACACATCTTTAGGACTCTCACATCTTAGTGCTGGGATGAAAGTCTTATATCATTATTCCTGGACCTAATCTTTTGTTTACCTGGAAATTATTCGGAAAAAGGATGGACTGGAATCAGAAATCAGCATTCTACGTTCTCCTGTGAATAAGTCTATGCACTACCATGCTTGTACCTGAGGTTTTCATGACTAATATGCTTGTGGGTCTGGATCCAAACCTGTGTCCTCTCACTAAAAGTTTTTGAATCAAAATCCTTTGTTTTCCAACCTCAACACCTGGATCCCAGGTGTGTCCTCTATTTCTGGATTGTAGTTCATTTGGGATGTAATATAGTTGAACCCTGAGAGTAGTCATCCCAATCCATAGCTTTTCTCTTTGACACATAATCATATCTCATTATTTCTATTTGAAAAAAAAATAACCCATTCATAAGAATGCCTAACATGATATATCTCATGGTTTACTGCGAAAACATATATAGCAAGCTTATCTAAGTGGAATCTCACCCATTCTATTATCTTTTTGATTCCTTCTATTATCACCTAGTCAGGAAGTGTATAGCACCATGCAGGAAGACATGGCGTTGGAAGAGCCAAGTGTCCTACATATTGTCTGAAGTGCAGACAGGAGACTCCCTCCCACAGGCCACTGGAAGAATTGTCAGGATCAAGCTGCCTAGACTTGAGAATTTCATGAAATCACAAAGTCTCATCTTTATTTTGATATAACTTTATCACAATATAGCATGATATATTTCATCTCCTAACCCTGCTTTTTCAATATTCTGATAAGTCCTGGTAATAATACATCTTCAAACCTCAACACTATGGTTTCCACTTGAAAGCTGACTTCATCTTCTACCTCACGAGTCTCCTGCTTTCCCAAATACCTCTTTCCTTTAACAAATTTCTATTAAATTTTACATCATTAAGTATTTCCTATTCTTGAATTCCACCTTAGGCACCTTCTGTATTCTACCTCTATAATCCACCACCAGACTACATCAATCTAGTATATTATTGTCTAAAAATGAACCTGTTTTTTTTTTATTTCTTTTTTAAATCTCATTCACATTGTCTTCATTTGGGTTATAGAGCTATTAAGAAACATTTTGACAAAGGCAACAACCTTACAGGAAATTAAACTGGGGTTTTCTAATAGATTCAGAAGTTCAATCCCTTATCATCAAGTGGGGCACTTGTCACCTTTAAGGAAGACATAGTTTAGGAGGAAATAAGAGTTATATACATTTACCCAAAGACAGACAGAAGACTGACTTCCAGGAAGATATGATCAACGTCTCAAATCCCATTCCCACATTGACACACTTCCTTCAACATGGCCACACCAATTCCAACAAGGCCACACATCTTAATAATGCAAATTTTTAGGCAAAGCATATTCATCTCAAGTGTAACATATATAAATATACATATAAATATACACATAAATATACATATACATATACATATATGTATGTGTATGTATGTATGTATATGCATACATATATACACACACATATATATATATACCTAATTTTTGTTGCTTAAAATATATAATATGAATGCCTATCCCACTTGAATATGATTTCCTGCTCAAATTTTATTTTACATATATATTCTTTTTAAGCTTATACTTTTCCTTTGTTTTCAGTGTTTTGTAATTTTTTTTAAAATGCATTAAAATATCTTTCATCATCCTTCAATAAAATATTGCTGAAAAACAATAATTTGTTGTAAATTCCTTGATGATGACTCCCAGTTTTCTCTTTGTATATTATTAATATACAAACATGGATCTACCCTCATTTGAAAACACCTGGATGTATGATGATGTCATCAAAGTGTATTTCAGATTTTAGCACATGATAAAATTCCTAATTATTTTCAAAACGAATTGAAGTAATTAAACTCACAAAAATATAAAAGATAATCTTTTCTTCCTGCATAATTAGCAGAATTTAGTGTTAGAATAACGTCTATATCAAAAATTTAGAATTTAGTGTTAGAATAACGTCTATATCAAAAATTTGCAAATTTAGATGAAGTGAAACTATATTTCATAGTCTAATTCCAATTTCTTTTGTTAGTAATGAGCTATTGATAACTATTTTCTGAATAGGGTCACTCACATTTCTCAGTTTCTTCCTACTATTGAAATGCTTATATTCATTTCATTTTCTGTTCTTTCATTGATATATATATATATATATTTTTTTTTCTATATTTTGTTTACATTCCAAATGATTTCTCCTTTTCCAGTTCCCCCTCCCCATATGTCCCATAAGCCTTCCCACCACCCATTCTCCAATCACCTCCCTCCTTTTTCTCTGTCATGGTACTCCCGTACTGAGACTGTGCCCATGTTCACTACTAAAAGAAATGATCACACATAACAACCTGTGTCCCTGGAATTTAAAAATGCTATTCTGGAGAGAGTGTCAGATGAGAATCAGATCATTTTTCAATCCCGTCTTTATTTCCTAGATTCTCTGTTGAATACTCCCTCCTTGAAGAGATAGTGTACATTTTATTACAGTTATTCCCCTATCAGAAAGTTCTGTCACCCATCCCCTTCAGTATGTATGAACATGCTATCATCCTGTTCCCTCTCCCACACACAAACATTGCATAGTAAGAAATAAAGTCCGATTTATTTCAACTAGATAATCTTTAATTATAAGGGGGACTTTTTCATTGTCTTTCATTTTACCTATAGGAGAGAATAACCTTCAAATGATTTTGAGGTCCCAGACCTTTTACTGATTCTCAAAGATCAACATTACTCCCTTTGGGTTCACTGTTTTTGTCAAGGCCACAGAGATCTATTTCTCAGAGTAACAATTCCATGTCTTAGCAACAGCAGTAACTTAGTTCAGAAAATGGTTTCCTGGTATCCTATTAAGTTTGCAGAATCAAGCCACTGAGTAAGCATGAGATTTGGCACTTATAGGCACTGCAGAATGATTTTAAAACATAGCATCAGCTTAATGTGTCCCTGGACCTGAGCCAATTTTTTAGAGCACTAGTTCCAAAACTCACCATTTGTAGAAACCTGACACTTCTCCCTGATATATAGGAAGAACTACTAAAGATGTCAGCTGAAGAGACTTTTTGAGGTTTATTCATTGCTTTGTGGAAAAAGCTACTCTGCAACGGATGAAATTTGACTGTGTTCTGAAAATACAGAAAGCACTTACCAATGGAGATATGGCAATATGATGAGAAAATGCACTTGATTACAAGTTCTCAGTTATTTCTCCTTACTTGGACACCGTCTAAAATTAATCTTCAATCTTCTTTCCCGCTAAAACATAAAATCATAGGATTTCGTGGCTGATAACTGTTAAATGAGGTCATTTGTTCTCTGTGGTCACCTGTAAATAAATCCAGAGCTGAAACCTTCTTGCATGACAGACCAGTAATTTTCATGTGAAACAAACTTGGATTTAGTCGTCGTTTCTATCAATAGATTTGCAATAGCTTTGTTCTAATTGTCTCCAGTTGCATTTTAGTCATCTGTTCTTCATTATTGCTGAAAGACAAGCCTTCCCACTGGATATTTTCCAGCTGCTAACCGATCATATTTCATCCATTTAGTTTTCCTTCCCCATTTATTATCCTTTAAATATCCCACAGAATGCTACATCATTGTTATTTAATGGACCTGCTTAATTGTTGTAAAACCTGCAAACCTTCCTGCTTTTCATGTAATGATTGAAAAGGGCAAGCAAATGAATAAAGAAAATTCATAAAGTTGGAAGGAAAGGGGTACTTCCCATATGTTTATTATTCTTACCATTGATACTTCAATTAATGTAGTGCACAAAACGTGTGCAACTTGTCCACAGGGAAAATCAGTGTATTGCAGTGAAAAAGCAACCTTTTGTAATGTTCTTATGTGGCTACAAGGGTTAGAATTTCTGAGATGGGGGAGTCTCTGATTGGGATAATGTTTCTATTTTTAGTGTATGCCTTTTTAATGATAGGGCAATGACAAAGTTATGGATGAACCATAGCTCATTTAGTCTTTCCCATCACACCACTCCCTCACAGAAAATTTGAATGGTTCTAATTTATCTTCCTTTGTTATCAATGTCTATTCTTAAATAAGTAATTTTGCTCAAATTTTTGTCATTTAAAGATAGCTCTATGTGTTCCAGATATGTTAAATTATTGACCAATATTACTAAGCTAATGCTCATCAATCTAGATTCCTTTTGAAATGGGACTCCTATATTTTGACCTTACGATGGTCTAGGATGCTCATTTCAGATCTCTGGATAAAGCTGTTCCAAGTTCATGTGCTGACACTAAATATAAATGAGCTATGTACTGTATTCAATTAATATTCTTCATCTTTCTATTAAGTTTTAGATTAAAAATATTACTTCTTTGAGCATTTTGTACATTTGATCTTTTTCATCCTTCTCTAACTTTCACGCAGACTAGCACCTACAAACCCATCACATGCCCAAATTTTGGTTTTGTTTTTGTTTCTTCTTCTGCTTATCCCTTTGCTTTCTGCTCATCCTCCTCCCCTTCCTGTATCTTCTTCTCTTTCTTTTATTCTTTCTCCATTCCTTCTCCTCCTCCTCCTCCTCATTTTCTCTGTTTCTCAGGTTTTCACTCTTTATTTTATTATGAGAGAGGGTTTCACTATGTATCCCTAGCTGTCCTAAAATTCACTCTGAAGACCAGGCTGTTGCAGAACTCAGAGATCTCCCATGTATTCTTGGCTGTGTGGCGCTCCCCTCGAGGATTGCCATCTTAAGAAGGGTCATTCTTTTAAAGAAAACCTATTCTCCTCCCAGCAACTGTCAGTCACCATTAGATATTCAGCTGTTACTCACTAATTACATTTAAGTATGTGTGTGTGCATGACATAGCATTATGAGGAACTCAAAAGAAAACTTCAGGAAGTCCATTCTCTACTTTCACTGCATGTGCCCTGATAACCAAACTGAGTGCATTAGTCTAAGCAACCCTACCCACTATACCATTTCAACATCCTATTCTCTTTGGACTTAACAAATAGACGTGTCTGTTATATGATTCCAGGTAATTGAGGGATGTTTTATTAATGTATATTAAGATTTCAGGTTAAAATATATGTTAACATACATCTGTAATCCCAACAATCAGATGGTAAAGAAAGGAGGGATATAAATTCAAGGCCATCCTAAATTTACAGAGCTATTAGTAAACAATTCATATTAATAAAATGTGTCTTTAAATTATTAAATACTCTCATAAAATTAAATATTTTAACAATTTCAGAATGATTTAAATCCATTGTTGATAATTTCAAGTTTGTTGTTATTCTTTCCCAAGATTCAAATAGCTGGATAGCACCATTAATAATTCATTATTTTAAAAATGTGTCTATAATTTGTAATGAAACAAATTTAGAAATGTGTAGGTATGTGTTCACAAAACCTCAACCATTATATAATAAAAAGAACTTGTGATCATGTAGTAAAAAGAAGGAAAATAATTTTTGTATTAATACAAATGCTCTAATTAAAGTGAAGCCTGTCATAAGTAAGGAAAGCATGTTACATATGCTCACATTTTATTAGATATAAACACAACATCATTTAATATGAATAGATGTCTTTTATTCATTTTTCGTTCCCTTGTGCGTTCTAAGGAGTATTGGCAAAGCAAATTTGGATATATTCTTCCCATGTTTTCCATCAAAAGGCTTTCCATAAAATAAAATATATTTATATATGGTTCTCCTGGTACAGGTCTCCACCTAATAGAACAAGTATTCAATTCATAAGTAAATGTTCATACTGTGTTTTAATTTTATGATATGAAAACACAGTAAATAAATTTTAAAGGGAATATTGAGGATTATAGCAACATTTATAATGTATGCAACGCACAAATAATTAACTATGTGATCTTTAAAGATAGTTGTAATATTTAACATAAATGATATGCTAGTGAGAAGGATAGTTAGAAATTAAAAAATGAAACAGTTAAAAATTTTAGATTGCTTTTAATACATGTGACCTCTCTGGCATTTCCTATATTGGCTTGTATATGTGTTTCTTCAAAAATTTATTGTAATATGATTGTCCCTTCTTCAATCTGTCTTGAACAGGTAACGCTTAGAAATGAGCTGCTTGTATATACTATACTCTAAAGTTTAAATATCATTAATCTAAACAACTCAAGCAAAAGACACCTATTTATGAGATTCTGATGTTCAGTAGAGCTGCCAAAACTGTTATGATAACTGATCCCTGTCAAATCAGAAAACAAACAAACAAAAAATATGGCAGCTTTCAAAAATTCAAAAATTTGGTCTAGTCCTGAAAAAGGTGTCATTTGCCTTGCTGCATGCTGGTGGTTCCTATATGGATATCAACATTGATTGTGGGAAGTAAAAATATATGTACATTTTAAAGTCACCATGTAGATTCCTATACCTCTCCAAAATACTCCATCTCCTGTACTATGCTAATGATAGAACCTCCTCACCATCTTTAAGAATGCAAATTTTCTCCAAGTCAAATTATCCACATTTTTGACTCCTGGATATTCTTCCTTTTTTATTATCCAGCCTTGGCCATATGAAATCTGATTTTTTTTTTTGGTTTTTGTTATTTGTTTTTGTTGTTGTTGTTGTTCTTTTGTTTTATTTTTCTATCTCTTAACTCTTCCGGCTACCTCTTAACATGTTTCCTTTCTAATCCATAATGAAATTCTTCCCTGTAATAATGATGTGGAAAATCTTCTCATGGTTTCTTTACTGTAATATTCTCATATAAATGGAATATTTGTGATACATATTTTCCTTCAATAAATATACGTTTGCCCAAAGATATGTCTTTTCTCAAAGAAAACCAAATAACCCTATTAAAAAATGTGGTACAGAGTTAATCAACGAATTTTTACCTGAAGTACTTCGGATGGGGGAGAAGCTTTTTAAAAAATGCTTAACTATATTAGTCATTAGGGAAATGCACATCAAAACAACCCTGAGATTTCACCTTACACCAGTCAGAATGGATAAGATTAAAAATTCAGGAGACAGAAGGTGGCTGCTAGGATGTGGAGAAAAAGGAACACTCCTCCACTGCTGGTGGGGATACAAATTGGTACAATCACTCTGGAAATCATTTCGGCGCTTCCTCAGAAAACTGGGCAGGTAACTTCCAGAAGATCCTGCTATACCACTCCTGGTCATATACCCAGAGGTTTCCCCAGCATGTAATAAGGATACATGCTCCACTATGTTCATAGCAGCCTTATTTATAATAGCCAGAAGCTGGAAAGAACCCAGGTATACAAAAAACGTGGCAAATATACACAATGGAGTACTATTCAGCAACTAGAAACAATGAATTCATGAAATTCTTAGGCAAATAGATGGAGCTAGAGAACATCATACTAAGTGAAGTAACCGAGTCTCAAAGGATCAATCATGGTATGCACTCACTAATAAGTGGATATTAGCCTAGAAAACAGGAATACCCAAAACATAATCCACATATCAAATGAGGTACAAGAAGAATGGAAGATTGGCCCCTAGTTCTGGAAAGAATCAGTCTAGCAGTATGGGGCAAAAACAGAACAGGGAAGTGGGAAGGGGTGGGTTGAAGAACAGGGGAATAGAAGGGGGCGTATGAGACTTTCGGGGCGTGTCGTCCAGAAAAGGGGAAATCATTTGAAATGTAAATAAAAAGTATATTGAATAAAAAATATATTATTTAAAAAAAAGATTGCTGTAAATAAAAAAAAAGAAAAATCTTGGTCTTCCAAGTTCAATCATATAAAAAACAAAAAAAAAGAAAGAAAGAAAACATATATGATCCCTGTGAATCAAAGAGTCAAGAGAGAGAACAGCATAGAGTTGTCATCACCTACTTCAAGCAGTAATGTAAAGATATAATAAAAATAATATTACCAATTCAATTTTGTGGTATAAATAAGAATAAATAGAAAACAATACCTGAAATGTTTATTCTAATACAAGATTCAAATTGGATATTATGTACCTTTTCTTTGGAGCCTAGAGGGGGGAACCTTTCAGTGGAAATGAAATTTTACCTTGCGTTCCTCCGCTTGAACCTAAATCTTGTGACTACACTTCGTAGACATACTACTGAGGTCTGAGACCCCTTTAGTAGTGCATGACAACTGACATAAAGGCACATGTATCTCTTTCCCTTACACTTAGGGGATTTTATTTTTCTAACACTTGATGAACCATAAGTCTTTATAAGGATTCACATATTTTTACAACCATATATGAAAGTTATACAGGTCAAAGAATGTAGAGACATATAAATGATAGGTCAATAGATATTGTCAGCTACACTTTCAATGGTTCTTTACACTGCTCATGCTATTTGAATATTAAAACATACATTCAGAGAATATCATGCTGTCCAATGCATTGATATATCTGTCAAAGAATATGTAGAGATACACCAGCTTTTATGTACAAATCATTAAAAAGCATGAAAGTAGAGGAGTCAGGAGCAACAGCAATCAATGACAATTATCAGAAATATCAAATAAATATCTAAAGAAATTTTAAAAAAATAATTCCAATTCAGTTTCATGATATTAAATATTAAATGTAAATGGACATATATGGAAAATAATTCCTTTCAATTTAAATGAACTTTAACATTTTTAAAATTTTTTTAAAAATTGCAACATATATAGGAAAAAATGATGCTTTTCTGAAAACCCAGGAATATACAGGTTTTGGGTTGAAGTTCAACCATTTTACAAGAAAAGTTTGTGTTGATAGTGGGTAAAACAGACTGTCTAGAAATACTCCTATCTCATTTCAGGATAGATAGTTTTGAAGACTAATAGAACACATTCCCATGGAAGCTCAAAGCACAGCACTCCTTCCTATATAACTTTGTTTATTAGGGGAATTGGTACTGAATAATGCTATTGAGTACTTTCAATAAAGCCAATGTCAAGTTAAATTTTACTTTTCTAGATGTGGAGAGTCAAGATAGAACACTTCCTGATTCCATTAGACTATCATAACAATCAAATATATTAAATACATTACTTTATTGTGTAGCCTGGAAATGCAAACCAATCAAGGGTAGTGAAATGATCACTTTCCTTCTAGGCAATAAATACCACAGTGAAGACTGTAGTTGATAAGTCAACTACAGAAGACAAAGTATTCTTTAGTAGCCATAGTGACAGGTCATTGTGATGTCAAGATTCAAATGCTCAAGCTGTAACTGGAAAAGTGACAAGTGAATGTCTTGTGCTTCAGTCCTTTAGCTTTAAAAGTATATGCTTTAAACAATTGTTGAAGATAGGAATTTTTATTTAATGACATATTTTAATAAAAATATGTGTGACATGATACATAGATCATATCATCTATTTATATATAAACAGATGATAGATAGACGGATAGATAAATAGATCATGATAGACAGATATCAGTAATAATATATGTATAAGATGAGGAGCTGTGATTCCCAGTTCTCTGAGCAACATCCAGATTGTTTTCCAGAGTAGTTGTACCAGCTTGAAATCCCACGGGCAGTGGAGGAGTGTTCCTCTTTCTCCAAATCTTATTCAGCATCTGCTGTCTCCTGAGTTTTTATCTTAGCCTTTCAGAGTTGTGTGAGGTGAAATCTCAGGGTTGTTTTGATTTGCAATTCCCTAATAACTAAGGATGTTGAACATTTCTATAGGTGCATCTCAGTCATTTGATATTCCTAAGATGAGATTCTTTGTTTATCTTTATAATCCATTTCTAATAGGGTTATTAGGTTCTCTGAAGTCTAACTTCATGACTTATTTGTATATTTCTTATATTTGTCTCTGGTGGATGTGTGATTGGTTAAGATCTTTTCCCAATTTCTAGGTTGCTATTTTGTCCTAATGACAGTGTCCTTTGCCTTATAGAACCTTTATGCTTTTATATGTTCCAATTTGTCAATTGTTCATCTTAAAGAATAATCTATTGTTGTTCTGTTCAGGAACATTTCCCTGTTGACCATGTGCTCAACGCTCTTCCGCAGTTTCTTTTCTGTTAGTTTCATTGAGTCTGGTTTTATGTGGACTTTCTTGGTCCACTTGACCTTAAGCTTAGTACAAAGAGAAGAAAAGGTTTGATTTGCATTCTGCATGCTAGCTTCAGGTTTATTCAGCAGCATTAGATGAAAGGACTACCAGTCCTGGGCATATACTCATAGGATTCCCAGCATGTAATGAGGACATATGCTCCACTATGTTCATAGCAGTCCTATTTATAATAGACAGAAGCTGGACAGAACACAGTGTCGCTCAACAGAGGAATTGATAAAGAAAATATGACGCTTTTACACAATGAAATACTACTCAGATATTAAAAACAATGAATCATGAAATTCTGAGTAAAATTGGTGGACGTGAAAATATCATCCTAAGTGAAGTAGCCAAACCACAAAAGAACACACATTGTATGCACTCACTAAAAAATGGATATTAGCCGAGGAGTTTGGAATACACAAAACACAATTCTGATATCAAAAGATATCCATGTTGAAGGAAGGAAAGGCCCCTGTTATGAAAATGGCTCAGTGAAGCAGTGTAGGGGACTACTAGGACAGGGAAGTGGGAGGGGTGGATTGGTGAACAGGGGGATGAAGAGAGCTTATGGGACTTTTAGGGAGGGGACAAGCAGGAAAGGGGATATCATTTGAAATGTAAACTAAGAATGTATATAATAAAAAAGAAGAGGTTATATCTTATACGAAACATTGTGAAATGCATATTCATTCTGAAATACTCTCAGTATCTAATTCTTTTTTAAACTCTTAAATTTATATGTGAAATTTCAGTTCCATTAACACTGTGAACCTTAGAGACCAACATGAAAAAACCAAGGAGACTATAAAATTAATGTGGTTCACTGAATAGTGTCAGAAAACTTCATTCTCATGAAGGTCAGATGGCATTGGAGTTTTGTTTATTTCTCATTACGATGATTGCTTAATTTAGAATCATTGCCTTTACCTGGATCTCCATCAGAATAGTAATAATGGAACCCATCATGATTTAGGGACACAATATGCAGTTCTGACATCAACATAGTCTTACAGGTAGTATCACAGGTATCACAGCATATTTTACCTTCACCATTTGATGCTACATGCATGCATCAGGATCATCAACTGAATATGTTGTCACATATAGAATCTCAGACATCAATCTGATCTCCAGTGCCACCTAAGAATACTTGCTTCAATATGATTGTGGGCATGAGAATGGACCATAATATACATTCACAAGAAGCAACACCAATACAGACATCACCAGGTTTTCCATCGGGATAGTCATAATGGACGCCACCAGGACTTACTTATTTCATTATATTGTCTTAATGACAATTACCATTACAATAAACTCTTCTGTCTGAGGCATCTCAGACATTAAGAACCTCTACAAAACCACACTGATTCTGGATCTCAATATGTCAGCATAGAGGTGTTGTAAATATATTTCCTTTGTAAGTTGGGATCTCTGATACAATTAACTGTTTAAAGTGTCAGTAGAGTTTAGTCATAGCATGTTTGTCTATGGTGGGAATGATCTGTGGTATAAAATGATGTCCATTGGTGGGAATATTTGTGACATTAAGATAGTTTCAGAGAGCAGTTAAGACTTTGTACTCAAATGTGTAGTGTAAGGATTCAGTATGACATCAAACTGGTTAATGCCTGGTGAACACTTCTCATACATTGTGCTGAATCGTGGATAAATAACATCAATAAAGATTGCATAGTTATTTGTCCACAGTATCTGCAGGGTGCTGGGATTTCAACATGTAACAAGTTTGAAATTTACACATATATGATTCTTTGTTTCAAAGTAGAACACTTACCTGAATATGGTTTCAGGAGGCAGTATTAACCATGGAATTCAGCAGGGTCTCAGTAGGCAGCAGGGATAATGGGTATTATGTGGTCTCCATTTGGACATCAGCATGGTTGATTGGTGGGTGTAAATAATCATCAGTTATTTTGACATAGTTTGTGATTGAAATTCAGGTCAAAGACTTTCAACTTGAGCACTCTAGAGGTACATAACACTTATTTCAACATTGTCTTCAGCAGCCACATGAACCAAGGTTATCAACATGTCTATCTTTTGGCAAGTTCAAGATGTCGTGGTACTACATGGATGATGGCTATCAACAAGATGTCTGTAGAAAATATGAAGTATTGTTTGTCAGCATGTGTACTGAAGTCAGAAAAGATAAATGATATCAACATAGTTGACAGAGGCTGCAGGAATCATGTTCATATTTCATAAAGTTTAAAACACGTTTCTTCAGTTTTAGGTATATTTTATAATTGTTACTGACAATTAATACTTTTGAAATGATAAAATATAACAATAAAACATAACATAAACACCTAAATATAACTTTTTATTACCACAAACATATTATTAAACAATTTAATCATTTGAAAAATTTTTCTGTCACAGAAAATTCTTTGTTTTTTAGTAGTCTCCCCCATTTAAGTGAAATATCTAGACATATGTTTTCTACACTTTATAAGTCTTCACAATACACACATGAATACTTTAGCTTTCATTCCATAAGGAACTACACCTTGAGGTGAATTTCTGCATTACCCATCATTTTCATTGGCTCCAGAGTGTAAATTTCATGGAGTCAATGCACAGATAACTGTATCATAATTGAATATCAACAAATTTCAACTTATACTATTTAAACACGGTATTCATTAATGGCAATAATTAGAAAAATATAAAAAATCTTTAGGAAGTCCTCTGCATATATATTATAGCCTCCAGCTTTACATATTTATGAGATTCTTGAGTGTATGAATGAATGGGTTTCTGACTCTTGTGCCTACTCTTGGGACTCTTTGTCTTCTTCTGGCCTTCCTGGTCCAGAATTAATGTAATGATATTTCTATTTTTTTATTTTATTTTGCATATTTAGTTGATGCCTGAAAGATGTCTGTGTTTTTCTAAGGAGTGCCAGAAAAGGTGTGAATCTTTAGGGGGCTGGAGAGGTGGGAAAAGAACTGTGAAGAGTAAAGTTGTGTGACCAGTAAGCAGGATGTATTATATTAGAAATTAATTTATTCATTAATTTATCGAAAGAAAAATTATTTAAACAAGGTAGATGGGCTCCAAATACTGTACATTTTCCTCTGAACTATTAGGCCATGATGGGTTCTTGGTGAGGTGAAGCACATAAAAGTTGAGTTGTACACATTCCATGGGTATCTGAGGCAATAGTGGTGAGGCCATGTTCACTTGCTAATGAAATTTACATAATCATTTAAGTCAGAATTACTATTGGGAGCAGTCAGATTCTAAGTAATAATTCAGCTATGACAGCTTATCTGTGTTTGATCCATTATATGTACATGGTGGAAGTCAAGACAGAATATTGTGGCATGTACTTCTGACTTCCATATATATGCTATACACTCTGCATAATCTAATATTAGACAAATGATGGATACTGTGCAAGAGGAACAGTAAAACAATTAGAACTTATGAAATGTGGCAAAGCAGTTAGACCAAGAAAAGTGGGTGTGTCTGAGTGAGGCAGAGACCAGAGGGCTAAATATCCTGAGGCCTTTATGCTGTTGTGGAGTTTTTCTCTGCTGGTAACCCTCAGATCACCTTCTTCATAATCTATCAGTTGTATAAAAACTCTGAGTGTTTTTAAACACTTCCTCAGGAATGTGATTTTGGCTCACACTGATAGTAAAAATGAACTTATTCAAGCATTGCTCCTGGGACAGATGAATGAGTAAAATAAAATACCACCCTTGGAAAGAACTACTAACAAACATGCCTGTCTTAGTTAGGGTTTCACTGCTGTGAAAAGACACCTTGACCAATAAAAGGTTTTTAAAAGACAAGATTTAATTGGGGCTGGCTAACAGTCTCAGAGGTTCAGTCCATTGACATCAATGCAAAAACATGGCAGCATCCAGGTAGATATGGTGCAGGAGGAGCTGAGAATTCTACATTTTTATATGAAGGCTGCTAGTAAAAGACTGAATTCCAGGCAACTAGCGTGAGGGTATGAAGCCCACACCCACAGTGACACACCTTCTCTAATAAGGCAATACCTCCTAATAACAGGGTTACTTTTTGGGCCAATCATGTATAAACCGTCACATTCTAAGAACAGACACCTTTAGACTTGTTCAAACATGAGCCTATGGGGGGCATACTTATACATAATATAATGTGAAATGCATTTAATCCAACTTCAAAAATTCCTGTAGTCTATAGCAGTCTTAACAAGTCCAAAGTTCAAGGTCTGTTTTGAGACTATTCCAATCACTTTAGTATAGTCCCCCAAGTAAGACACAAAACAAGCTGGGCAAAATTGAAACTCTACATCTCCATGTCTGATAGCAAAGAACTCTTCAGATATCCAACTCCTTTTTCATTTTTGTTGACTTCAACAAGATTCTCTCTTCCCAGGACGTTCGGGGAGTGGGGGTCCAGAAAAGGGGAAATCATTTGAAATGTAAATAAATATATCAATAATAAAAAAAAAAGAAATACAAGAGAACACACATAATCAGCAAGATGCTCTTGAAGAACTAATGGGTAATACAACAAAACAAGTGAGGATATAAACAAAGTCATCAGGATCTAAAGAAGGAGATAGAAACAATATTGAAAATTACAAAGGGAGACATCTTGGGACATAGAAAACTTAGGAAAAAGTCAGGAATCATGGATCCAAGCATCAACAACAGAATACAAGAGATGGAAGATAAAGAGAGAATCTCAGATATAGAAATATCATATACCATATATACCATAGATATACCATAGAAAGAATTAATGCAAGAGTCACAGAAAATGAAAAATGCAAAAGGCTACTGACCCATAATATCCAGGACATCAAGGAAAAGGTGAAAAGACCAAACCGAAGAATTATAGGCATAGAAGAGAGTGAAGATTTACAACAGAAAGGTTGAGGAAATATCTTTAACAAAATTGTAGAAGAATACTTCCTAACCTAAGAAAGGGATGACCATGATCATACAAGGAACCTACAAAACTCCAAGTAGATTCCACCAGAAAAGAAATTCATCCTGTCATATAATAATTAAAACACCAAATGTACTAAAAAAAAAAAAAAAAAGGATATTAAAAGTAGTAAGGGAAAAGTCAAGTAACATATAAAGGTAGACCTATCAGAATTACACCGGATTTCTCACCAGAGACTATGAAAGCCAGAAGATCCGGGGCAGATGTCATGCAGACCCTAAGAGAACACAAATGTAAATCCAAATTGCTATATACAGCAAATCTTTTAATTACTATAAATGGAGAAACCAAGAATTTTCATGACAAAACAAATTTACACAGAATCTTTCCACAAAACCAACCCTTCAGAGGATAATGAGTGCAAAACACAAACAAAGGGAGGGAAACAACACACAAGGGAAAGCAAGAAAGTAATCTCCTTTCACCAAATGCAAAAGAAGATAACCATAAAAACATAAAAATTACATCAAAAACAGCAGTAAAAAACACTTACTATAACTTAATATCTTTTAACATCAATGAACTCAATTCCCCAATAAAAAGACATAGACTAACAAACTGGATTTGTAAACATGATCTAAAATTTGCTGCATACAGGATATGCATCTCAATATCAAAGAAAAACACTACCTATGAGTAAATGACTGGAAAAGATTTCTCCAAGCAAATGGTCCCAGGAAATAAGCTGGAGTAGCCATTCTAATATCACATAAAGACTTTCAATAAAAACTTACCAGAAAAGATATATAAAGTCACTTTATACTCATCAAAGAAAAAAATCTACCAAGAACTCTCAATTTTGAACATTCATTGCCCAAATACAAGGGCACCTTCATTCGTAAGAGAAACCTTACTAAAGCTTAAAGCATGCATTGCACCCCACATAATAATTGTGAGGGACTTAAAGACCCAACTCTCTTCAATGGACAGGTCAGGGTAACGCAAACTAAACAGAGTCAGAGTGAAACTAACAGAAGTTTTGCACCAAATGAACTTAATCTATATCTATAGAGCATTTCATCCTATATCAAAAGGATATGCTTTTGTATGAGCACTGCATGGCACCTTTTCTAAAATTGACCATTTAATTCATCACAAAACACACTTCAACAGATATAAGACTATTTAACTAATTCCATGCCTCATCTCAGATCACTATGGAATAAGGGTCATCTTTAATAGCAAAAAAATAAAAAATAAAAAAAAAAATAAAAAAAATAAAAAAACAGCAAAAATCCCACGTACACAGGGAAGATTAACAATTTTCTACTCGATGATAACTTGGTCAAGGGAGAAATAACAAAAAAATATCAAAGATTTTTATAACTTAATTAAAATGAAGGCACAGCATACCCAAATTTATGGGATACAATGAAAGCAGTGCTATGAGGAAAAGTCATATCACTGAATGCCTAGAAAAATAAGCTGGAGAGAACATACGCTAGCAGATTAACAGAATAGCTGAAAGACCTGGAGCAAAAAGAAGCAAATTCACCAAAGTGGAGTAGAAGGCCGGAAATCATGAAACTCAGTGCTGAAATCAAACAAATTAGAAGAAAAAGAACTATACAAAGAATCACCAAAATTAGGAGCTGTCTCTTTGAAAAAATCAACAAGATAGATAAACCTGCAGCCAGACTAACCAAAGGGCACAGAGACAGCCCCACATTAACAAAATCAAAAATGAAAAGTGTGATATAACAACAGAAAATGAGGAAATCCAAAAAATTATATCCTGCTACAAAATCATATACTTAAGGAAACTGGAAAATCTGGATGAAATGGGAAATTTCCTAGACAGATACAAATTACCAAAATATAAACAGAATCTGATAGACCATTTAAAATGATCCATAATCCCTAAAGAAAAAGAAGTGGCCATTGACAATTTCCCAACAAAATAAAGCACACGACCAGATAGCTTTAGTGCAGAATTCTATCAGACATTCAAAGGAGACCTAATGCCAATACTCTTCAAACTACTCTACAAAATAGAAATGGAAGGAACATTACCGAAACTGGTTCTAGGAAGCCAAATTTCACTGATACCAAAATAACACAAAGATCCAACAACAAAAACAAACAAACAAAAAAAAAACTTAGACCAATTTCCCTCATGCATATTGATGCAAAAATCCTCAAAAAAATTATTGCCAACTAAATCCAAGAACACATCAAAACATTCATTCACTATGATCAAATAGACTTCATCCCAGGTATTTGGGGATGTTTCAATATATGGAAATCCATCAATCCATCAATGTAATCCACTACATAAACAGACACACAAAAAAATTACGTGGTCATTTCATTAGATGCCGAAAAAGCATTTGAAAAATTCAGTATAGTTTCATGCAAAAAGTGTTGGAAAGCACAGGAATTCAAAGCAAATACTTAAACAGAATAAAAGCAATATACCTCAAACCATTAGTCAACATCAAACTAAATGAACATAAACTGGAAGGAATCCCACTAAAATCAGGGACTAATCAAGTCTACCCTCTCTCACCATATCTTTTCAATATTGTACTTGAGATACTAGCTAGAGCAATAAGACAACATAAGGAAGTCACAGGATAAAAATTTGAAATGAAGAAGTCAAGCAATCAGTCTTTGCAGATGATATGATAGTATACTTATGTGACCCAAAAAAACTCCACCACGAACTCCTACAGATGATAAAAAATTTCAGCTAGGTGGCAGGTTTTAAATGATCTCAAGAAAATCAGTAACCTTCCTGTACTCAAAGGATTAAAAGTCTGAAATTTAAAAAAAGAAAGAAATTAGCAAAATGACACCCTTCCCAATACCCACAAACAATATAAAGTACCTTGGTCTGACTCTGACCAAACAAGTGAAAGATTTGTATGACAAGAAGTCAAGTCTCTAAAGAAGGAATTTGAAGAAGACCTCAGAAAATGGAAAAATATTCCATGCTCATGGATTGGCAGGATTAATATAATTAAAGTGGCCATCTTGCGAAAAGCAATCTACAGATTCAATGCAATTCACATCCAAATCCCAACTCTGTTCTTCATAGCGTTAGAAAGAGCGATTCTCAAATTCATCTAGAATAACAAAAAACCCAGGATAGCTAAAACTATTATCAACAACAAATGAAATTCTTGGGGAATCAGTGTCCATGACCTCAAGCAATTCTACAGAGAAATAGTGTTAAGAAAATGCATTGTATTGGCACAGTGACAGGCAAGTGGATCAGTAGAATAGGATTAAAGGGCCAGAAATGAACCTACATACCTATGGTGAATTGATCTTCGACAAAAGAGCTGAAAACATTCAATGGAAAAAAGATAGCCTTTTCAACAAATGCTGCAGTATCAAATGTATGTCAGCATGCAGAAGAATGTGAACCGATCCATCCGTATCTCCTTGTACTAAGCTCAAATCCAAGTGGATCAAGGACATCCAGGTAAGCCAGTTATACAGAAACTCATAGAAAAAAAAAAAAAAAAAAAACTTAGGAATACCCTTGAGGACATCAGTACAGGGGAAAAGTTCCTGAACAGAACATCATTAGTTTATGCTCTAAGATCATGAATTGAGAAATGGGACCTCATACATTTCAAAATAGTTTCTGTCAGGCAAAGGACACCATCAAGAGGATAAATCGGCAACCTAGATATTGGGAAGAGATCTTCACTAACCCCACATCTAATATAGGGCTAATATCCAATATATACAAAGAGCTCAAGAAGGTAGACCTCAGAAATTCCAAATAACCCTATTAAAAAATGGGGTACATAGCTAAACAAGCAATTTTAACATCAAGAACTGAGAATGACTGGGAAGACTCCTAAAAAATGTTCAACATTGTTAGTCATTAGGGCAATGCAAATCAAAATAACCCTGAGATTTCACCTCACACTAGTCAGAATGGCTAAGATTAAAATTACTATGCATTCCTATGTTATCTAGGATAGGCATACTTTAAAATATTGAATAATATTTGAAAGATCATTTCCATGCATTCTAGATTCTATAAAATACATGATCTTTCCCTCGCAAACACGCTAGTAGTTGTCTAGCACACACAGATTATAAGTGGCAAAGGTGTGGATCAGCCTTTCCCACTCACTATGAAGCTCCAACAGACATCATTGCAGCACTGATTGCCTCCAGTTCAAGGGTTCTCTCCTGGTGCAAGACAGATTTTGGAGCACAGACTCCTAATCACCAGTTGCCTTTTCCAATCATGCTGTCCCTTCAACAATTCCTTGCCATGGATGCTGAGTGTGTGCATCAGACTGGGTAGCAATCTATACCCTAAGGAAGAGGGATCTCAGCTTCTTCCCTCATTCAGGAAGCTTGGATGATTGCCCTGCTACTGCAAGCAGAACTCCCACATAAGGCAGCTTGCGACTGGCCTGTGCAGTCCCGAGGATAGCAGCTCTCGAGCTTTGCTTAATTCCTGAGACCAACTGTCACTGGAGTTCTGTGTGTTTCGACTTCGGGGCATGTCCACAGTTCTTGGGAGCTTCTGAGCCGCTCTAAAAGGATCCTGCCTGACTACTACTTGCGGTGAGTCATCATTGGCAAGTACATTTCCCACCCCTTCTGGGGGGTGGCAGTCCATTTCCAGTTTCTTGTTCAATTTCCATTAATACTAGATGGCTAGATGTGTGGAGAGAGGCCTGCAAGACTAATCCCGTATTTTACCCTTTGAAAATGGACCACCCATTTCCCAGCCTCCAGTGACAAGGACTCCCTTCAGTGTCCCCCAAAAGAATACTGACACCCGACCCCAAAGGAGGAAGTACTTACTGGGTTCCCAGCCTCTCTGTCCTTGGACTCTTTGCAGTATTCCCCAACGAGATTATAAGACCCTTCTTCAACGGGGGAAGCATATGACCATCAGAGACCCATTGGACTTTGTATCTCGAGGGCTTCTTACACAGAATAAGCACAAGTCCAGCACAAGTTTAGGAGCTCAAAGCCCTATGAGGACCATGGACTCAAAAAACGTGAAGCTCATGTTACACAAGAGGTACAGAAACTCAAAGTTCTTATACAGGGTTCAGCCAATCAGGACTCTGGACCCTCTGAGGCATTGGAAACAGATCAAAAAATGGTCAGTTTCACTTCCTTTAATGGTTCCTGTGGGAATGAGCAACCTACTATCCAGGGACACAAGATCATCTACTTTACAGCCGGCCACAAGCAAAAGAGTGGCCTGATCTTCTCTGCACATTTTTGGGAATGTGAAAAGAGGCAAGCCTATGTCTACTGGGTGTGAAGTGTCTATGGGTTTTCACCAGATGAATGCCATAGTGCCTGCAACATATATAAAACACAGTATTAGAGATGCAAGTGGGAAATTCAAACAAGATCATACAGTACCTGGGCCATCGTTTGCTGAGAAGCTTGTCAACATGGACAGGTAATTCCCCCACTTTTTCAAGGTTCTTTACACCCTTCCCTGTCTAACCAAGGGGATCTGGGATGTTCCACTTCTATGCAAGATTCTCTGGGACTGCCCCAAATCACCCAAGATATTCTTGACCTCACCAAAATATATCAAGGGTTAGTGGAACATTCTATACCTGTCAAGGCATTGCAAAGACCTCCCACTGCTGCTGAAAGGAAAATCCTTCATGTTTCCTCTTCTGGAAGGAGTTTCAAAATTGTATCCCCTACACTGCACGCCTCAAATCTTTCCTATTCTTCTACAGAGCATATTGGACAAGTAACCACCTTTCAGGGAGACCTACAACAGGCCCCAATTAGACAAAGAGGAATCCAAACCTTCTTCTCCCAAATGTATGTTCAGTGATTTCTCATTTTCCCAAAATGTATAAAGTCCTACCATCACTCCCAATATGAGTTTAAATCTTTGAGAGCTGCCAAAGTACAGAAGAGAGCTAAGTCCACTCACAAACACAGCCAAACATGTTCCCTCTCTCTCCCAAAATGCACTATGCAATCTGTTTCCAGTAAAGTGAGTTTGAGACCAGACCCTGCTGATCATGGGGATATCAGAATTTCCCCAATCAAGCAAGAATGCTTTCCAAGTACTCTACCTTTAAAAAATGTTTACAGATCCTCTCCTTCAGTCCAATGAGTAGTAAATGAAACCACAATCCCTCTAGTGATCCTCACAGTTCTCATACTTGATCTGGCAGAAACAAGCATTTCCACATCTACACCAGAAGTTCAAGGAAATAAATGGACTCTTGAGAGTTCCACTCATATGCAAGAAGTAGTAGAGACTCATGAGTCAATGCATGGGTCTTTTGTGCCTTCTGCACATACACATATTGAACTAGCACTCTCATCATGTACCAACAGGCCTCTGACATGTTTCCAATCTGTCATAAAGACAGTAGGATTGTCCCACTCTACAGAAGAGACTCAAAGACAAGTTCTCAAAAGTGATATCCCAAAGAAAGTGAGATTAAGCTATTCTCATGCTATGAAAAATTAATCTGAAGAAGTCCATTCAAACAGAAGAAGAATGAAATGTACTCTCCCCAAACGAGTCTTCAAAAAGTCCAAAATGACCAAGATTTATTCAAATATCCCCTACCAGCTAAAAGAGCCCATTTGACTTGTAATCAGACCCAAAATAGCCAAGGTTGTGCCCAATGATTCCCAGTGAGCCATGCAAGCTCTGTACAGTACTCTGAAATGATACACCATTCCTTGTGTCCCAAAGAGACTCTAGGACATTCTGAAACCATGGGAGAGAATGTAAAAATTCCCACATATACATTACAGATGATAGGATTTCCAAAATCTTCATTTGTTTCCCTATTTCATAAAGAGACTGTAGGACAGTATTCTTCTACAAAAGGAATTGTAGCCACAGGTCCATCTTTAGAAAAGACTCATAGATCTGAAACATCTTCAGAAGGTGATCTAGGGCATATTCCAACCCTTCCAAAGTTTCTGAATCCCATTGTATGTGAGCAAGAGGCTAAGACACTTCACATGTACACACAAGATTCTGTAGCATCCTGTACAGCTAATAAGTGGGATTTATTGCATTCTCCCTCTACACAAGAATACTTAATACCTCCTCAAACTTCACAGGAGGGTATGGGAACTTCCCTATTTCCTAAAGGGACTCAGCTGCCTACACCATCTACAGAAGATGCTACAAATCCTTTTGCATCTACCCGTAGGGCTGTATGGACATTCCCCAAACCCACAAATATCTCCAGAACATCTTCCAAATACACCAAAGGCTCTGAATTCTACTTCGTTTTCTGAAGGGGCCCTGGAAAATGTTTTACCCATCAAGCTGGCTATGAAACCTGACACTTTTCTACAAAAGGTGTTATCACCTTCTCCTCCTAGAGAAAGTTTTCCTGGAGCATCCACAAGCAAACAAGGAGGCCTATAAACTTCCCTAACTTCTCATGAGGCTGTTAGACCTCTCACTTATGCCCATAGTACTCATGGAGAGACCACAACTACAGAGGTAGCTTTACTACCTTCCCTTCCTATTGAAAAAAAGTTCAACATTTGTACAGGTATATTAAACACACTAAGATTTTTCCCATCAGACCAAGAGGCCGTAGGATATACCATATTTGAACAGAGTACTTTACAGTTATCTTCATCTACCCAACGGAGTTTTGTTTACATGCTTTCTCTTGGGGGAAAAAGTTGGCATTTCCCATCTACCAAAGACATCCCCAGGCATTCAGTTTCTAGAAAACACAAATTAAGTGTTTATCCTTATGATAAAGAATACTTTGGAACTTCTGCAAAAGTGTTGCTTATATCATCTCCTGCTGCCAAAGAACCATCAAAAGTGACATCTGTTCCTCAGGTGAGTCCTACACCTTCTATATCTGTACAAAATAACTTTGAATATTTTACAAATGACCAAGATATTATGAAAAGTTGTCCTACTACCAAAGGACATGCTAGACATTCCATTACTTTCCAAAAGTCTCAAGGACTTTCTGTCTCTACCGATAAATCACTAGTATGTTCACCATCTGCCCCAGACGTTATGGGACTTTCTTCATATTTCTCAAGTGTTCCAGAATATTTTACCTATGATCAAGGAGAATTGTTACTTTGCAAATCAAACCTCAGGACTACACAACCTCTTCTATATTACAAAGGGGTAAGGGAAAGTCCACATCAAAAAAAAAAAAAATATATATATATATATATATATATATATATATATATATATATATTGTAGAAGTATTTCCATTAGCCCAAAGACATCTGAAAACTTTCATTTTATTTAAAGAATCTAAAAGTCTTTCTGCCTCCAGCACTCCTGCTGGAGAACATTGCCCATCTACCCTAAGATCTCTTTCACCATCAAAATATAGGCAGGGATACCTAGAAACTTTATTAACTCCCCAAATGTCTTTAGGAGCTTCTTTATCTTCCCCTAGAGTTCTGTGTACCAAGAAAACAAAAGAAATTTTGCTATATGGTAAAGGTGTTCAGAAATCTTTTCCATCCTCATTAAGTTTTGAAGGATTTTTTCCCCACATCACAGAAGATCTGAATTATTCCTCACCAGCACAAAGGGTTTTAGGATATGTCCCTCTAGCTCCGATGCATATGGAAACTTCTTTATACTCACCAGGTTTTACAAGACCTTTGATGTCTTTGCCAAGGACTCTGGATCTTTCCCCAAAAACCCAGAGTAATACTGCTGCTTCACCAAAGACCTAAGGAACTCTTTCACCCCTGTTTTCTCTCCCAACTAAAATGGGAACCTACAAATCTACACAAAAGATCCTCAACCCTATTACACCTAGTCCAGAACATCTGTTAATTTCCCTTTCTGCCACCATGACTCCTGAATTCATACCAGTGGCCCCAAAACTTCTAAGCCTTTTTCCATCTTCTCATGAGACTCTATCAAATGTGACACCTAAGCCAGGAGGTCTAGATTTATCTCAGTATGGTTCAGGCGACTTCCTAAATGAAATGCCATCTACCCAGTGGCAACTGGGTTCTCCCTCATCCTCAGAAGGAAGTGTAGCAGTTTTGTCTTATGAAAAAGCAGTTGTCAGACAATCCCTATCTGCACAACAACCTCTTGAACAATCCATATCTGCAGAGGGAACTATAAGATACTCTCTGCCTTGTCTAGGTGATATGGCATATCCACTGATTTCCCAGGGAACTAAAGGACCATTGAAAACTAAGGGTGTGTATATGGGGACATATTCACAAGCTCAGGGATCTCTAGTAAATTTGAAAAAAGTCTCAGATTTTCCAAAACATAAGCAATCTTGTCCTGATCCTGTGAGAACTTCTATACCTGCTCTTGCTTCAGAGGCTTCTGCATCTTCTTTTTCTTCTTGCCAAGGATCTCAAGAGTCATTTTTATGCAAAAAGGAGGATGTAAAAGACTCACTCTCTGCACCAAATGTACATAGACATCCATTTAGTACTCAGGTCTTAGAAACTTTGGTAAATACCCAAGGCCAACTAAACCTTTATATACCTTCTATTCCGAATGTGCATATTTAGGGAAATTGTCATACATGATAGAATCTAGGATACCTCTCCATCTCTCCAAGTGACTACAGGTCGTCTGCCTTATAAAGGGAGTACGATAATGCATAAATCTAAAACTAAGACTTTAGAAAATTTGTCATTTGAACCAGCTACTTCTTCATCTTTCAAGAAAGTAAAAAAAAAAAAAAATGTGCATTTTTCTTTGCAAATGACTCTTGATGTATCACCACAGGTACAAGGGAACCTAGAACCTTTGGTATCTGCCCAAGGGAAAGGTACAAAAACTAAATTGAAATAAAAAATTTGAGATAGTCTCTATCACTACAAGGACCTGCAGAAACATCTCTACATAATACAGGTGTTTTAAGATCTTCCCAACATGTTCATAGGAAGGTCGAAATATTGCCATCTGAACAAGAGGCTGAGAAACCTGCTCTATCTCATCAAGCCTCTAAGAGCCTTCACAAATATGAAACTTAAACTCCAGAAAATTTACTACCTGAACAAAGATCTTCTTCATCTATGCAGGAAACAAAACAAACCTTATATTCCCAAGGGAGTGTCAAACCTTTTTCATCTGTACCACATGCTAATAAAGTTCCCCAAATTACATCAGGGACTCTAACAAATGTAAGGTGTAAGAAAAGACCTCTTGAAAACTCTGTCTGTTGAGGGCACTGTGGATTTTTTGCCATCTAACACAGGGTTTTAAGGTCATTCAACATATTTCCAAAATAAATTAGGGAAATTGTCATACATGATAGAATCTCAGGATACCTCTCCATCTCTCCAAGTGACTACAGGTCATCTGCCTTATAAAGGGAGTATGATAATGCATAAATCTAAAACTAAGACTTTAGAAAATTTGTCATTTGAACCAGCTACTTCTTCATCTTTCAAAAAAGTAAAAAAAAAAAAAAAATATTTGTCAACTTCTCAAGGGAGTATGAAACCTATATCATCTCTACCACATGATCATATAACTCTACAAACTACATCAGGGACACTGACAACTGTGAGATGTAATCAAAGACCTATAAATCATTCCAGGCCTATCCAGGGTACTGTGGGTACTTCACCATCTACCCCATGGTTTCAAGAGCATTCAGCATCTTTCCAAAATAAAGTAGGGCACTCATCACAGAGGGCAGAATCTCAGGATATTTCTCTGTCAGTCCAAGAGACTGCAGACACTTTTTCAACTCCCACAGGGCATACAGGACATTCACACTATGACAGTGGATCTCAGGAAACTTCTTGGGAAATCGCAAAGGATTTAACATATTTAATATCTACCAAATTTGCATATCTGCCAGGACAATTTTAAGTCTTTCACCATGAACACAAGAGTCTCTCCAGCCATCATCTGCACTGACGAATCAGGATACCTCCGAGTCTGTTCAGTGTACTAATATACATTTAGCATCTTTCTCAGGTTCTTTAGTAATGCCTCCTTGTGTGTCGTGGACTTCATTGTCACATGGCCCAAAGAAGCATGGCCTATCCTCACCAACATACCCAAACCCTCCACCTACTTTGCAGAAAGTTGTGACAAGTATCCCCTATTCACAAGCAACCACTGGACGGAATGTGTCAAAATAAATTTCTGCATTGCCCCCACCATTTATACAGGTTCGTGGACAAGCTACCCTTTGTGCACAAACCAATTTGGGACAGCTTATAGCTGCACAGAGAGTTGAAGAACTTTTGCTTCCTAGCTCAGAGACTCTAGGTAATGAAGAAAACGAGAAGCAGGAACTAGAACTTTTTCCATCTCCCCTTGTTTCCCTGGGACTCTCTTTGCCTGCAGAACTTACCTTAGAAACTTTGACATCTACACAAGGTGTTCTGGGACCTTCCCTATCTGCACAAGGGTCACAGAAACTATCAGAATCCAATCAGGAACCCTCAGGATCTGTGTCACTTATTTCAAAGACTGTGAAACATCCAACTCATTCCCAGAGGTCTCTCAAATTTTCTCTATCTGCTCAACAAACTGTACCTTGCACATCATTTTCACCAAAGACTACTAGACATTTCCTATATAGCCAGGAAAATCTGGGAACTTTTGTGTCTTCACCAAGTTATCCAGAATACTCCCCAGCAACACCAGGTGGTCAGGCACAACCTTTATCTACTCTAGCGGCTGTAGGACGTTTGCTGCTTTCTAAAGGGCACAAGAAAAACTTCACAGCTCCAAAAAGAACATTGTCTGTTCAAAGTTTTTGTCATTCATCCAAAGGAATGGAGAACATTCACTACATTCCACTGGGGATTCCGAACTAAATACACACACCCAGAGTTTCTGGGAATATTTGCCATTTGTGGTGGAAGATGTGCAATCTTCTCAATTTGTTTTAGGATCTCCAGAAGCTTTAATATCATCACATCCAAATGAATGTCTGCATATCTCTTCACAACAAGAGACCACATCCTCTGAACACAGTAGTGTGGTACCTTGCATACCAGCAAAAGGGTCCTGAATGAGATTAAATTTAAGCATGTAACTCTAGGATTGTCACCATCTTGGCAGTGAACTGGGCGGCATTCATTATTTGCACAGTAGATCCATCCAGATATTCAAAGCAGACTTTGGGTATTTTACCAATAATTACAGGATCTCTGGGTTCTACCCAAAATCATATGATGCTCCCAGAATCTTTGTCATTTGATCAAGGGCCTCTGGAAATGTCTTTATCTGCACAAGGGACTCTAGGCTCTTGCTCATATTCCCAAGAGAATTTTGGACATTCCCATTCTGCCCAAGGGTCCTAAAACTGTCCAGTTCTAAACAAGGGGCTGTACATACTGAGCCATCTGCTCAAAAGATATTTAAACCTTCAAATTCTTCCTAGAAGCTAGGAGATATGTTTGTATATCTTCTCAATATGCTGCACAAAGATCCCTATCTTCCTTAAGGGACAATGGGCCCTTCATACATTGCCAGAAATCTCCAGAACCCATTTCTTATTCACCAGAAGACCTAACTAACTCACCATGTGTACCAGGTGGTGACCAGCAATCTGTTCCTACTTCATGGGTTCTAGGAGCTTTGCCACCCTCTTCTCAAAAGCCCAAAGAAATTTACATGGCCAAAAAGGGAACTTTGCCTGTGCAAACTTCTTTTTTCCACAACCAATCAATTGTAGAAAATTCAGCATGCCACAGGAATATCAATACAATACAAAGAATCACAGAGTACTGTAGACAATTTGACAGAAGTGAGGGAGGATGTAGCATCTTCTCAATCTGATTCTGTGACTCTAGAATCTTTGCCACTATCACTTCCAAAATCTACTAGAAAGCCATCTTCTATCCCAAGAGGTGCAGAAGATTTCCAATCTAGCAAAGGGTATCTAGCACCTTTGCAGCCATCCCAGAAGATTCTGAAACATTTTACCTCATCTCAGGCAACAATGAAAACATCACAGTGTTCTGAATGTCCTCTTAGTCATCTGTGTGGTTCCTCCTCAGAACAATGGTCTCAAGAATCTTCTGATTCTGCTCATGGATCTGTGAATGTCTGTTTATCTGCACAGGGGACGTTAGGTTTCTTCCCATGTACACAACGGTCTACTAGACATTGTACACCTGCCCAAAGGCCTTCAAGTCTTTCCTTACATTCACAAGGTATAGGAACACAATCCACCTTTAAACACTGCACGGTATCAGATTCACCATCTAACCCAGTGTGTCAGGGATGTACCCACAGTACTCAAAACATGATAAGAAGTTTGAAATCTGACCAAGGGTTTCTGAGAATTTCTGCAACTGCACAAGTCTCCATAGAACCGCTGTCATCTCCCCAGGGGACCCTAGGATATCTATCCTCTGCACCCACTGGAAAAAAAAAATCTCTTCAACAGCTAGACCAGAAAATTCAGTATCTGATGAATCACCCTCTGAAACTTTCAATATCTGTTCAACTTTATCCCTTACTTTCTTCGCTAAGCCTGTAAATTCCTTCCTTTGCTACACTTGGGACTTTTGATCTCTCTAAACATACATAGGAACCTGTTACTTCATCCCTTGGCCCAAATGAGCCTTTGAGTTCTTCACAAGTGTTCTAACAAACAGGTCCATTTGCTTCAGATTCTTCAGTATCTATGTATTCCTCCAAAGGTCCCAGGGCAATCTCTTTATCTGGACAAGAAACAGTAGGTCCTGTATCATCTTCCTTAGGGCCTTTGACAATGCCCTTATCTGTTCAAGTGAATCCAAATCCTTTGTTCTCTGTTCATGAAGTTGGAGGCTCTGCCTTTTTTTTTTTTACGTGGAAACCTGTAAGTTTGCACATTTATACATGGTAGGACAGTAATATTCAAGACTTCACCAGATTTGGAAGTTTCAGCATCTACCACAGAGAGTTTAAGATGTCCACCACTTGTCCAATTGGATTGAGAGGTTCACAACAAGTCTTATTGTCTCTGAGACATCCCCTGTCTGACCAAAATGGCCGAGAGACATTTGTCCAAGGGCCTCCAGATATTTCCTTGTCATATCAGGAGAATCCGGGTCTCTGTTTGGAAAAAGATGCTTTTGAAATAAACCTCTATTCCAGAACATCTTGGACATTCTGAATATGTCCAGGGCATATTAGAAACATTGCCATATATGCAAAGGAGTGCAGAAGTGTCACCAGTCATCCAAGACTTTCAGTGGCAAAGGATTCTCGCAGACTTCGACCACTTTCATCACTTAATCCAGAGGCAAAAGAACGTCTGCCATGTACCCAGACCATTTTTAAAATTTCACATTCTAGTCTTGGACCTCACAATCTTGGCCATATATTCCAGGAACTCTGGTGCTTTTGAAACCTAATGAAGGAGCGCTGGGATCTTTAGTATGTGAGGAAGAGTTTCAGGCAACACCAACATCTCACCAGGAATCTCTAAAACATTCCCAAGCAGGCCAGTGCCTACTATCCAACACACTCTGCGTACATCCTTTACAACTGAGTTTTCGGGACTGTCCCTATGTGCAAAAGGTGACATTATCCCTATGCCTTCTCATGAAGAATACCGAAGACACTCCCCTTTTCCAAACAAAAGCTCTAGGCATTTCAATTCTACCCAAGGGATTTTAAAATATGCCCCATTTTCTGAAAGGGATATCATGTCTTCCCTTCAGAGCATGAGCCCTCATAATCTTTCTCTTCTGCCTTAAGTTGCATCACTTCTTCAAATACACTGAAAAGGAATCAGTCACCATTGCTGATTCTGACAAAGGAGCCTATGGTTCCTCAGAATTATTCCACCTTATGATGTCACCCACAGACTATCCAAATCCTCTGACCACTCATCAGAAAACGCCCCTTCAAACCTAAGGGATACTCAGAATTCCCATTCAGAACATGACAGTGACAAAACATTCCCTTTATCAAAAAAATGGCATAGATATGCTTCATATTCGAAAAAAGATAAGAAACTTAAAGATGTTCCCAAGGAGGGCATCTCTACAGAAGAGTAAATCCAAGCCTCAGACATTTCACCTCTCCTCATGAGATTCCCAGATATACCAATTCTACCAGGAGAAGACAGAAGAATGCCTCTGACACCCAAGCCACCCTGAAAACTTATTCTGCAAATCAAGAAGTCATTGAGTCATCTCCAGAAGGAGACCATACTGATCGGTTTCTCAAACTTTCATCATCACAATCGTATGCTATTCACCCTCTTTTACTAATGAGGGGACAGAACACGTTCCTATTGTTCAAGAGAGAAAGAAACTTTTCATTATTAGCAAACAGGAGCCCACTGTTATGGTCCCCATTCTATTGTGATTCATACCTCCACCAGCTCCAAAAGGGAGTGTCCATCATATCCTGTTAGCCAAGGAAATTGTAGACAATTTTCATGTTAAGCATAGGATGTAATACCTTACCATTCTTGCCCAGGGAGAGACTCAGCATTCCAATGTGAATATGGATACCCACTTTGTGACCCCTCCCTCATAGGAGGCCACAAATAATCACATATTGTCCAAAGCAATCTTAAAATATCCCACTATAAAAGGAGAAGCTATAGTTATTGCTCTCAAATAAAGGAGCTATCAGTTATTTACAATCTGACCAATGTAGTCTCAAATTTTCTAATTCTCACCAAAGAGACTTTGGATATATACCCCATGTTTCCAGTAGCCTCAGAACATTTCAGGCTTAAAGAAATGGCCTCTCAAATGAACCATCTAAGAAATTGGTCCTCGGAGATGCTTTTCTAAGAAAAGAGATCTCAGAAATGTGTGCTCTAATCAAAATTCAGTCAGTTCTTCAAGGCCTGCCCTAGGAATATTCTGGTTTACCCCTTGTGCCCAAGTTGCTACCAGACATTTCCTGCCTAACAAAAGGAACCTGTAAGGCTTCCCATCACAGAAGAGTTGCCGGGGCCCCACTCTTTCGTCTCATGGTATTTTCAGGTTTTTTTTTTAAATAGACAGGCTGCCCTCATTTATCACATTAAGGGTTTTATATGAATAACAGGAGATTAGAAATTATCTTCTCATCAAAAATCTCTCAAACTTGCAACCTCAATTCCTAGTTGTCTCAGATTCACATCAAGGGATCAGGTAGCCTAAAACCTTGAAAAGAATCCACCTCTTTTTAAGAGTATCTCTCAGTTTGTTGCTAGAATCATACACTATACAAGAAATTCTCTCTTTGTTCATGGCTGACTCGGGTATACACTTAAACTAAGAGAGACCAGATGCTCTCTCAGGCCAATTTGGTTAGGAAATGCACCTTTAATCACCACCAAAAATAAACCCTCAGAAAGCTCTGGATTAAAGTCCGATGCCATTAAATAAAAGCCCCAGCCTGGATACAAAGCCTTCTATCTTAAAGCTTCTCAGCAGATAGTTAACTGTCCTCCATCCCCACTCCTGTGTGGCTTATTTTAAGTTTAAATAGGAAAGAGATCCAGGGTTTTGACATGAGTTGTCAGAAGAAACCTCAGATTGCTGTCAAGTCTTCAGTGGATTCCTGAGAGAAAAAGAATTTCTCTGAAGGTATGAAGACCTAGAATGCCTGGACCATCCTCCTCTACTGAAGGTAAACATGGATACTCCCCTACTGGCCAATGGGGTTGAGGACCTATCTTCATTTCCAAAGTTTGGTAAATTTCCTCCCATGAGTTTGACCTTAAAAATTATACCCTTTACCCAGTGTGCTCCCATAAGAATACCTTGTGCCCAGGAAACCATGGGATATATTACCTCTGACCAAGGAACATTTCTCCCTCCTGCCATAGTATACAGAAATCAAGAGGAGGAAGCATATCCTTGAACTTATGCCACTTTCTTGACTACAGTCACTTGACATGGTATAAAATCTTAAGTTGTTCACTTCTGGCTGTTTGAACTTAACTTGAAGAGGAGACATATCCAAACTGTTTATGAATCACGGTATCAATATTTGATCTCCTCCTGAATCAGCTATTGAAAAGGATACCCTATTCTCTTAAGAACAGTCAGAAGGTGAGGAAATGGTGGGACATCACGAGGTAAGGTAAGCAATGTAATTTTTGTTCAAAATATAGGGATTTTTATACTTTGATCATCGTTCCTCTTACAAGGATCTCAGCATCTCCTTTCCTTCCAATGATATTAACTCCTTCCACCTTTGATTACCTAGTAATCATATCCTCTCAATAAAGCAAAGATAGTCTTATATCATTCCACTTTGTTCAAAGGACATAGGATATACAGATGGGGAAAGTACTTGGAAGCTAATGAGATAGACTCTGAACTTCCCTCTAGTCCTCACTGTAGCTTGGAAAATTCCCCCGCTAACCATGAGTAAACTAGATATCTGTTTTCTGCAAAACAAAAATGGGGACCTCTATCATATGGAGCAAGACATGCAGAATTTCTCCTGTATTGAAGAGGAACTTACATTTTCCATTCTGAACACGACATGTTCCCATGATATTTCTTCATACACTCCATGATTTTTGAAGAGGCAAAGAGAACTACTATGGATGAGGCTGAGCCTCAGTCCTTCCCTTCCCTAACAATGTAGCCTTGGAATTTGTGCCCCCTGCAAGGGGGGGGGGGAATGTAAGCTACTATTTTTGACCAAAGGAACCTCACTCATTCCTTACGTCAAAAGTGAAATAAGATATGATCTTTGCAATAATAGTGTATTGTGCCTTGTATCGCCAAATATTCTCTTGTGACTTTAAACTGCCTGAAATATATATGTTCTCTAAATAAAGAAGATTCAAACCTTTCATCAAGATGGCAAGCGAAATATATCATTTCTTTTTGGTATGAGATCCTAGTTCCTATGTGTAGAATTATTGACTGGATCCTAGGATTTGTTTTTCAATCCAGTACATTGTTCCTGCCAATATTAATAAAAATATAAGGAGACAACCCAACCAGGGAAAACCATCCAGTATGTTTGAAACAGGCTCAGGTTAATGCCTGAACTCTCTCAAATTAAACACAAGATGTGAAATTCCTTACAACTAAGGAAGAGCCGGAAGCTGAATAGAAGTGGTGGGACTTTCTTTAACTGAAAAAAGTAACAGGGAAATTAATGTTTACCAGGATATTACATGGCACTCACCCCCTTTCCAAGCTTTTTGTAACCTGTAACTTTGCACAACAAGATCTCAAAGTTTTCTATTTCTCATGGGGCACAACACTTCCTCTCTTACAAAGTAACCTCAGTTCTTTTATTTCACTGAAGAGAATGTCAGACTACCATCCTACAACTATGCTTACTACAGAAATTTCCCATTTGCCAAAAGTGAAATAAATAATCCTTTTTGTGAAAGACCCTTAAACTATTGGTTTGTTGGAAGAGGGACTAACTCATTCCTCTTCAGACTATAGAATCCCAAACATAAGGCTTATGTCATTCACTCTATAGAAGAAAATCTAGTAACATCGTGTTCAGTATAGTAGAAAAGAGGCTATGATTTCTTCATTCAAACACAAGGGCTATTGACATCCCATTCCTGGTCCAGGGTATAAGTGTCATGAAACAATGATAACAGAGACCCTATAAGGTTTGGCTTCTATGGTGAAGAGGGTCTAGTTCCTTCCATCGATATAGGAGCTTCAGATGGACCTTCTAGTTTAGGGATGCTCAAGAACATTGTTTCATTCAAAAGACAACTTATAGTTGACTTTAAATTTATATTGCCTTAGTGACAAACTCTGTGACCAAGGATTTTGGACAAAACTGCCTTCTCAGAGATGAACTTCACATATCTCTGGGTGTATGACAGAGGTCAGACAATGGAAAGGTAAAACTAACATTCATGATATCTCCCTAGAGATGGTTGTAAAAATGCAGTGTTCCCATCCCTCAATTATAGATAGTTACAGACCAGAACAAACTTCTGGGAGACTCAGATTTCAGACAACCACTCACCCTGTTGGAATATCATGCTGATTGCTTCTTGTACTCTTCCCTACAGTATATTCAATGTATGGGTCTTTGAAGCAGAAATTACATATGGAAATACGTGATGCAGTACCATAGTCTTCTCCCACTTCCCACGATTTGGTAGGTTTTTTTATTCCCTTCTACAATGTGTGGAGAGCGGATCTTGCTATTTGGATAAAAATAGCTGGGCTCTTTCTTGCTAAGCAAAGCAATTCAGGATGGCCCCAGAAGTTGCTCTTATAAATACAGGTTTCTCAAATTGGACCAATTTTCCAGTCATCTCATCCTCTTTGAATGAAGGACCAACAATCCATTCTACTCTTGCAAATAAAATCCCAAACCTACCATTTCTGTCCAAATAATGTTTTAAGAATGAATGGAGTTTAATATTCGAATTTCTGAATTTTCATTTTGCCCAAGCGGACCAAGTATTAAGAGTCTTAAGAGAATTCTCAAACTATATATGGGCCTCAATCATAACCATCTTATGGTGAGCTTTAGATAATTTCTCTTAATCATGGCTATTATGAAAACACAGTTATGGACAGAAAGATATTACATAATGCTATTCTTTGTTAACAGAGCCTGGAACTTAGTTCATCTGTTTTATATCATTCTTTGAGTACACACAAATAACTGGTGATAAGGTTCAAGGAGTCTTACAGATTAACAGTCTTGACCTATGAATAATTCATAGATAATTCATAGATTGCTGCCAGGTCTACCAGGCAGTAACTGAAGATGGGAATCTTCTTTTTTTTTTTTTTTTTTTTTTTTTTGAGGTTTCTTTTTTTTTTTTTATTCGATATAATTTATTTACATTTCAAATGATTTCCCCTTTTCTAGCCCCCCCACTCCCCGAAAGTCCCGCAAGCCCCCTTCTCTTCCCCTGTCCTCCCACCCACCCCTTCCCACTTCCCCGTTCTGGTTTTGCTGAATACTGTTTCACTGAGTCTTTCCAGAACCAGGGGCCACTCCTCCTTTCTTCTTGTACCTCATTTGATGTGTGGATTATGTTTTGGGTATTCCAGTTTTCTAGGTTAATATCCACTTATTAGTGAGTGCATACCATGATTCACCTTTTGAGTCTGGGTTACCTCACTTAGTATGATATTCTCTAGCTGTGAAGAAGCCCTAGTATCCAGCTCAATGTAGGCTGGAATATTCTATGTTTGTAAAGAGCTTTTGTACTTTAAGCAGAATTTATATCTGATTTAATAGTATACCCATAATCATCTATGTAGACAACCAATTTCTGTCCATGATATATCAAAGGCTCCCTCTGTATCTAAGAGGGCCCATTATCTATGTTGTAAGACTGACATGTCCTGAGATCATCTCTACCTGCCGCAGGCCCAATTCACCACTTGCAGTAAAAGATGTTTTCAATAAATATCCTCTCTAAGGATTTAAAACAACTCTCGTCGTGATAAAGGAGAGCACAAATATTGCCAGGAGCCATTCTCACTTAGATTTCAAAACACCCTCATTTCAGGCATTTGAAGTCTGCTTTTAGAAGAAAAATACTAGCTTTCAAGATTAGCCAAGTAGTCAGATGGTCAGTATATGCAGAGCTCTCCTGAGTGGGCTAGAGCAAACAGAGTTCACCTGTGGTTATGTTCCCATAGCAACTCCTTTAAACTTCACTTTCTCATGATCAATTTATTGTGCCAATTTCCTGCAGCACTAGCCAGCTTTTCCCTGAGATTCTGAGAGACAATTCTGAGAAACTGTTCCAGAGAAACAATACTAGACCTGTGAGATTATATCCCCAAAACAATACTTAACCATTGGATCCTACCTACACTTTGCATACTTCTCTTTATATTGCCTTATGGAAGAAATAAAATTTGACAGCTTGATCACGATACTGCCTTGCTGTCCATATCTTGAATCTCTTGTCTCACATCCTCTCCTAGTTGGTCCTATACCCTGTTGACTGTCCTGCAGGTCTGGACAAAATATTCCAATTAATTGTGTTTCATATTCAACTCCTCACCTGGAAGGAACATCAGAATGACATTTTTTGTTATGATGATCCTCAAATCCATAACCTCTCTTGAAGTGATTTGTAAATGTCATTCTTTCATAGCAGGTCTCCCTCTGCCTATGGGAGACTCACATAATCCAAACCTACTCATAAATATTTCCTCTTTCATCTCTTTCTAGTGGGAAAGAAATCCATCTCCTAATGAATGCTTTTGTTGGCTTGAAATCTTTCCTGTTCCCCAAGGGACACTCATGCCTACCCTCACTTTTAAGGTGTCAGCAGATAGTGTTCTTGTGACTTTGTTTTCCCGCTGTATCCCAAATGTCTAGGATTACTTCCAAACTTATTCCTGATACATATATTCTGAGACATCCATCCACTGAAGAAAGATGCCTTTTCCTTATCTCATCTAACCAAAGGCTTCATTGCCTAATGATAACAATCCAACCTGTTGGAAAAATGGAACCATTGATGCCTGTTATTTCACACAGCACACACAATATACGGACATTCCCAATACTGAAAAAAAAAAAAGGAAGCTGGTCATGGAATACTGGAAATTCCTCTACTCCACAAGGTATTTATCTTTTTTTCATTGTGAAATGATCTTTCCTATTTTATTGAAACCAACCAGTGATTTTGCTTATCTGACAAATAGGTATAGAATTTCACCTTTACATAGAGTTTCTTAGATATCCTGCTTATGGCCAGGGTGCTTCCATTCCCTTATTCTCATGAAATCTGGCACATGAACTCTTTGATGAAGTGAATAAAAGTCCTATTTCTGTTCAAAACTGGCCAAGCTCCTCCCCATCTATCATGATTTAGACATTCACAACAGCGAGTGTTTCAGACTTGGCCTGTGAGATTGACGAAATCCCACAATTCCCCACCTTTCCAGTGCATCTGTTACCTACAACTTATTTCTGTGGCCTGGGAAGCACTGTTCTGATCTAAGAGAAGTCTCGGCATTCTGGACTGAGGTCACAACAGAAGAGTGTCAAGACAAGGGAAAGCCAGAATATTATCTTTGTTGTGATTACTTAGACAGAGACATACTGTCCTCCATGCAGAGGTATGTGTGGATGGACATATATTTGAGGATGATATTAACCTGAGATTACTGCATTGCAACCTCTTAGAAGAGTTCTAATATTGCTCTCTTGTGTACAATGGGCATTCAGATTATGTTTATTCTAAATTTTGATTTTATGATTGGAGGTTATGCACGATTGAGTGCCTGGAATGTCCTATAAACCTCAAGGTATCAATCACCCTTCAACATCTACAGATTAGAGCTGCAGACATATGACTATGAAACATTGAGTGTATTCCATACAATCCTGGGGGGGCTCTTGTTTCATCTTCTTCTTTAGAGCATCTTATATCTATCAACTGTACCAGAAGCACAGAAATAATTCCACTTCTGCATACTGGTATACTGGAATTGCCTCCACCTACTTAAAGAAATCAGAATATCCTCTTTTACCAAATTGGATTTTAGACTATACCCTCTCCCTAAATGTAATTTTGAGCTCCAACAATTTCTCTTCTTAGCAATATAATCTCCGTGCGGTTTATTCTAATAGAGAGCTACAGTCTAACAATACCCAAAAGGTTCTCAGAGCTTTTTATTATGGCTCTTTGTGAGTGGACTTACTAGTATTAATTGATCTCGATCCTTCTGTTAGGACCAAAGAGATTCTCATCCAATGCCTCTGAATTGACAGGGCCTTCAGATTTTATTTTCCCCAAACTGTTTTCTAATGTGCCTTTCTGACCTATGAGGAACTTGCATTGTTCTCTATCTCTGCTAAATTTTCAGACATTCCTCAGCCTACATTTAGGACAATGTATCCAAAAAACCTCCAGACAACCCAGGTTTAAAACTCCAGATGACAAGCTTAGTAAGTACAACCCAGAAAATAAGCTCATTGCCTCAAGGCAGAAACTAAAATAATGTGTTCCTCACATTTCATATCTAGACCTAGCAGATAAACATATTTTTAAGAAGAAGAGTCACTGTGGGACTGACAACCATGTTTTCTGATAAATTCTCAGATTGTTGCCTCACTGGGCCCCACATTCACTAAAGTGGACAGATGTTCTAGTTCATGATGAGGAGCTGCTAAGACAGTACCTGAAATATGCTCCACAGGTATGCGGTAACCTAGGACTTTGTTCATGTGTCAAGGAAAGGGTATTGAAGTTTGAACTACCCAACCACACATGATGCTTTACCTCTTCATATGGATTCAGATGTCCAGTTTACATTTAAGAGACAATCACATCATATTATTTCCCCTTGCTCCTTGATCTCTTAAGTATGACCACTGGTCACACATTTCTGACCATTGTTGGGGGCATTCTTGATCTGAATATGAGAACATCAATAGTGTCCATATACTCCTTGTGATTAATGGGAACTTAAAATTCGACCTCTGGCCATGGGTACCTCAGACAGTCCTTTTTCCTTCCATGGGGTCTCTATACTAGCAACTTAATTCAGCCCCATGTATTTACAATTATTTTCTATAATATGACACTGATGCAATTTGGCTGTCTGAAATCAATATTAAATTCAAACAATGGTATGTTAGTATTCTATTTGGGCATATTTTTGTATTTTAGGGCACATTGCTGTATTAACATGAGAAGTCATAAGGTAGGGTTGTTGAGCATATCCTGGGAAGACACTTTGAAAGACAGATGTCAGATCTTCATTATTGAAAATTAAGTCTTGGAAAAGATGACTTTTATAACTAGCATGTTGAGGAATATGATCCTGTAAGTCAATAACAATTATATGGTATATTTGAGTGACCATGGCATGAACAGAATCTCCATTCTGAAGAGCATCAAAGCACTGGGGATGAGAATTGACAAAGGGAAGGATATGTAAACCATTTACCAGAATCTCAAGAATACAGGAGATAGAAGTATTCCAGACACTGAAGCATGGATCTATAATATCGTTCTGAAGTTGTTGTCTTAGCTGATGAGAAACTTAAGTCTTTATACGTAATTGGTCACTAGTGTGGGGAAAATCAGGACTGTTCTATTCAAAAATATTGCCTAGGTGTTTTTCAGTAGCTCCTTGAGAATGAATGGTCTAGTATAGATAATTTACAACTCCATTAAGACAGAAACTTTTACCCTAAAGAGAGAAATTTTAAGGGGAAATAGATTTTAAAAAGGCAGCACTACTTTGAACTCTTTGACACAACTTTTCTGTTCTTTGGTGGTGGGATTAATTTAACCATGTACCCACTGACTGTATAAAATTAGAAAGTTGGTATACCAACTAGAATCATCATCTGCTTTGCCTATAATATCTTTTTTTGAGAATATATTTGATGGATCTTTAATATAAGACTTATAAAGAAGAGTCAACTGAGCTCAGTACGCGTGAAATCAGGTTTTTGGTTTTCTCACCTATATCAAGGAATTGTGGGAAGGAGTCACCATATGTGATGGGAGCCTCTACCATTTCAATTATATGTAGTTTTATAAGTGGGGTTACAGGTATGCCAAATCACAGACTTCATTTAAGAGTAGTTATCACATTCCTTACAATTTTAGGGTTAGGGATGAAGGTGGGTTCCATTGTCCTTATTACACAGGATGCAAATTCGTCATTTAGCCTCATCTGCTTCTGCTGAGTCAACCCTAGGGAAATAGAGCTGGGAAATAAAAAAATAAATCAGCAAAATGCATTGCCACACACTACCTGATCCCTCTACTGAACAAATCACCCTGACCTATGTACATATACTCACATTAGTAGGTACTCCTGTATCTTATCTTCTTCTGGTAAGATGGTTGCCTCTCAGAATGATTCTGGTGACTCCGCCTGGGCGACAAAGACCCCTTTGCATCCCCATTTCCACTGTACTATGAAGATTAAATTCTATCAAGAGACAGGAACCATATTGTATAAGTATCCTTAAACAACCCCATCCGTTTCTGTAAGAGAGGTCAAAATATAAAAACATAGACAGTAGACACAGGGGCTTAACTCTGGTGCTCCCACTATGCAGTAAAAACACCACCCCTTTGGCAATGGAACAGGATACTAACCTGTCATCTTGACCCCTCAAATGTAGGTGAGATATCCAGGCTGGTCAGGCCTGCCTAGAGTGTGCTAATACTGTGGATCCATACCACACCCAATCTTCTAGAGGCCATAGAGCATAAAAAAGGCAGGAGGCTTCCAAGTGTGACACAAGCACCTCCCTCAACTTATTAAAAGTCTCCCAAATAGATACAAACTTCGATAGGGGAGGATTTAATCCATATTACACTGGAAGGGGGAAATGCTGTGGATATGTTATTACTGCAGCACAATAATAATAATAATAATAATAATAATAATTTGTAATTAATCTATGTGTTGTACCCTGGGGCTGTTATTTCTCTCATTCTCACAAATCCATAGTTGCCAGATGTATCTTTTGTAGGGTTGATGCCACAGGGGCTTTCTTTGTTCACTTTGCCCTATATTAGTCTTTAATTAGTGAAATCATTTTTCATTGATTTCACTGTGATTCTCACAAATCCATAGTTGCCAAAAGTATCTTTTGTAGGGTTGATGCCACAGGAGCTTTCCTTGTTCACGTTGTCCTAATTAGCCTTTAATTAGTGAAATCATTTTTCTTTGATTTCACTAATTAAAAATATCATGGATTATATTTGCTATCAGAAACATTTCTATGTATTTTTTTGTTTGTTTTTTATTGTTTTTTTTTCTTTTCTTTTTTTCTTTTCTTTTTTTTTTTTTCTTTTTTTTTTTTTTTTTTTTTTTTTTTTTTTTTGAGTCAGAGATTCTCTGTGTAGCTCTGGTTGTCCTGGAACTCACTCTGTAGGCCAGACTGGTCTGAAATTAGGAATCTGCCTGCCTCTGCCTTCCTAGTGCTGGGATGAAAAGTATGCAATATCTGTAGTTTTAGGATACCATTTTTTTAAATTCTTACTTTTATCAAATAAGAATATTCCCATTAGCCCATTGATTCACTGTTTCATTTTGTAGAAAGTTATTTCTCATTACTGCAAACAAGAAAGTATCACAAATCCATCACTTTTGTTGCTTCAGGTGTTAATTGTTATGTTGTTGATAGTAATTACCTTTTCCATGCACTTAGCACGTGGAATATTTTTCCAAACTCATGATGAAATGTATGTATTCAGACTTATTGAATCTCATAGCCAATATTATTCAAATAGTATAATTCAAAATAACTCAATAACATTAGCAGTAAGTTAGTATTCAATTTTTTAAATAAAAACATTAACATTTTTATAATTTATTATTTCAATATTGGAAACCTTAATCTGGAGTGAGTAATTTTCTAATGGGACTTTCGAGGAGTGGGGGTCCAGAAAAGGGGAAATCATTTGAAATGTAAATAAATATATCAATAAATTAAAAAAAAAACAAAAAGCAAAAAAAAATAGTATAATTCAAAATAACCCAATAACATTAGTAGTAAATTAGTATACAATTTTTTAAATAAAAACATTAACATTTTTATAATTTATAATTTCAATATTGGAAATCTTATTCTGGAGTGAGTAATTTTCTTTTGAAACTAGTATATATTTTAAATAGAGAAATTTTATTTTCATATCATTCACCAACTCATTCTTTAGGACAAATCACTAAACTGAAATTAACATCTACAATTCGTGTTGTAAAAGATTTACCAAGAGGGGATAACTTAAACTCATGAGGAAAGATCATTTTAAGTAAAACACCTAATATTAGATACAACCAATAATTAAAAGTAGTTTATTAACTGGTGAGAAAAATTGACCTGTAGATAAATTTACTATATCCATAAAGTTAATTTTCTCTGTTTAAAATTAAAATTAGTAAAATATGTATATCTTCCCACTGAAAATTACTGTAAATTCTGAGTGTGTTTTTTTTCTAAATTTACATGTATACTTTATTTACCAATTAATTTCTTTTGATACTTATCATGTGGATTTTAATAATATATGAGTTTCTTTAGTTTTTATTAAGATAATAGTTTATAATTTATTTGGGAAGTCTGTTACTTTAAGGTTGATATCTTTTCTTAAAAATTCAAGCCTTTATTAAATTAGGTAAACATTATTCCAACTGTTTTCCCATCCTTGCTTATTATTGCAGAAGTGGATGACCTGGTTGGTCATCAGTGAAAGGAGAGGCCCTTGGTCCTATGAAGGCTCTGTGCCCCAGTGTAGGGAAAGCCAAGGATAAGGAAGCAGTAGTGGAAGGGTTGTTAATTAGCATTACAGTGGATGGGATAGGGGGATTTTGGAGGAGAAACAAGGAAAGGGGTTGACATTTGAAATGTAATTAAAGGAAATATCTAATAAAAAAGGAAAAAGAAGTAGTATTAAGCATCCCTTGTGCTTTTGTATGTTCCTTTGCTAATTTGCATTGTGTTAGTTAATTAATTACTTAGGTCAATTAATTATTTTTTATTTATATACCTATTTATCTCTATTTATTTATTGAAAATGGAGACTACAGTAAGTTTTCAGAGAGTAACTTGATGTCCTACCATCAGCCAGAGATATTTAGGGATCGCTACTGGATCTCCTTGATCAACTAAATCAAACATAATCCAGTTCTACAACTGTAAATTTTGCCTGGCTACAAAAGATGGAAGGTCATTTCAAACACCTTCTGTTCCATCACCAGGACAACTGTCTAGGCTAATACTCATAAATTCCAGGATATTTTCATTCCTCTAGGTTTCTACACTTGGCTTCCCCAAATTTAAGCTGTCTCATCACACATCATTCCTCACATTTCACCAACCCCAACCTGATCTCTTCCACTCTAGACCTCACTTGCTCCCTTTTTACCTATAGACTCTATTATACTTCCCTTTCCCAGAGAGATCCATGCTTCCCTCCTACATCCTTCATCCTTACCTAACTAACCTCTCTGGATCTATAGATTTTAGCTTGATTACCATTTACTTAAAACCTAACATCTAATTAGAAGTGAATGTATAGTATATATGCTTTTCTAGATCTGAGTTTCCTACTCAAAATAAGCTTTTCTAATTCTAATCATTTGCGTATAAATTACTTGTTATCAATTTGAACCACTGAGTAGTACTTCATTGTTTAAATGAACCATATTTTTTTGGTCAAGTAATGAGTTGAGTGATATATGTGGTATTTGCAGTTCCCACCTATTATGAATAAATTCACAATGAACATAGTTAAACTGTGTCCTTGTGGTACAATCAAAGGTCCTTTGTGTACATGCTCAAGAGCAGTATATCTTGATCTTGAATTAGGTCAATTCCCAATTATCTGAGGAGCTTGCATATTGATTTCTATAGAGGGTATAAAAAGTATTCACTCCCTCCAACTCTACACTCTCAACAGTATGAGCTATCACTTGTGTTATTGATCTTCTCCATTATTTCAAATGAAAGAGGGAATATTAGTTTTGATTTGCATTACTCTCATGGCTAAGAATTGACAATTTCTTTAAGTGTCACTCACACACATTGGGATCCTATCCTGAGAACAATGTGTTCATATTTGTAACCCCATTTATAACTTTTGTAGTTGTGGTTTCAATATCTACTTTTATGTGATCCTATTTTTTGTTGGATATTATATTTCTATGGGATGTGAAGTTGATAAAAATCTTTTTCCATTTAATGGGTTGCATTTATGGCCTATTGATGATGCTCTTTGCTGTTTTAAATTAGCAGCAGACTGATTTGAACATCATATTTAATTTTTTTGGTATATAAAATATGTTGTACACAATATAGTAATGTTACTACAAAAACAAGTAACTTTGTTAAGATAAATATTACATAAATGGATATCTTAATTATGTCATTTTCATAATTTTTTATTTTATTTACACTTGATATCATTGTTTTATTCTTTATAGCACTTAGAGATTATATTATATTCTATAATATAAATCAATAAATTTAATATCTTCTTTTATACATTTTTTAAGTAATTTTTGTTATACACTTCATATTTTATATAACACATTGCCAAACCCTGTCCATCCTCTGACTGCTCCACATCCAATATCTCCTTCCCTTGCACTGTCCCCACATAGATTTCTCTACACACCTACCCTGCCTGACTTCTAAACTCCCTGGGGTCTCCATTTAATTGAGGGTTAGATGCATTATCTCTGAATGAATACTGGTCCCACAGTCCTCTACTTTTTGTGTGCTAGTGGCCTTATATCAGCTAATGTATATTGCCTGTTTGGTAGTCCAGAGTTTAAGAGATACTGTGGGTTCAGAATAATTGAGATTGCTGGATCTCCTCCAGGGTCAGCAAAGCTTGATTTAGCCTTCCCTAATTCAACAGTAGGGGTCAGATACTTCTGTAAATTGATTGTTTCAAATATCTAATTCTGACACCTACAGTTGTTTGTTGGGTTTTCTTGAATGCTGCCATTCTAGGTTCCTTTTTGGGAGCATTCAGTAACAGTGTCAGTCCTTGAGGCATCCTCTTGTACTGAATCCCATTTTGAACCTGCCATTGGAACTTCTAATTCTCTGGCCCCTCTACTTTTTCATCCCTGTATTTCTTTGAGAAAGAAAAATATTGGATCAAAAGTATGAATGTGGGATGTCCCATCTCACTCATTTTTAAACCTGTCTTCCTCTTGGAGTTAAACTCTATAAGTTCCCTCTTCCTTCTATCAAGCATATCATCTAAGATTCCTACCGTTTACTTCTGTGAGTCTCTCACCTCCTATGTCTCTGGTCCATTCTTGAGGATTCCCCCAACCTCTTATATCCCTAGGTTGCCTGTTTCCATTCATTCTGGTGGACCTCAGTGCTTCAGTCCTTTTCCCTCTCTCAGTGTCAGATCAGGTTCCCCTCCCCACTTCTGATGCCCCCTCTTCTCTCCTGTCTATGTTCCCTACCAGGTTTCTCCCTTCTTCCTGACTTGTGATTGCTTGTTTTCTTCTCACAAGGGGGACTGAGGTGTCTATACATCATTTCATTGACTCTTTTTCATAGCCATATTTGATTCTACACTGTGATTCTGAGCTAATCTGACCCTTGATCCTGGCCACCTAAACAATGTCAGATATGGTTTTCCTCTTGTGTCATGGACCTTAAGTTGGACTACATACAAATGCTTGAGCCTCTGTTAACTGAGCACTTTTGGCATTTTGTAGTCAGGACAAAGTGTATGATAAAGTTTTGTGACTGGGACTATTTCCCATCAATAAACTGCTAGAAAAATCCCCTGATTACAGAAGATGGGCAGTTCATATCTGCAATTACAAAAAGGCATTGCTAGTTTCATTTTCATAGTTTCCAGAGAGTTTTACTTAAGGTGAGTGGGTCTGAGGACTGAAGCACAATTGCCCTTTACTTAACAGCTAGTGTCTACTTCTATGTGAGTACATACCATGTTTGTATTTCAACAAATGAACTATGTCAAATTGCCTACAATTTTAGGATATCATTGGTTTTAACAATTGAGCACTTATTTCACTGGGTAATTGTACCACATTTCCTTAATTTATTTTTCATTTGAGGAACATCTATGTTATTTAGAGATTATTATGAATGAAGATGCAAAAAAGACACTGAGCAAGTGTCTCTGTCGTAGCAGAATAGAAACTTTGGAGCGTAAGTGCAAAAGGGATATAACTGTGTCTTAATGTAGAATAATTTACAGTTTTCTGAGGAACCATTATATTGATTTTCATCATGGCTGCACTAGTTTGTAATTCTTCCAACAATGGAGGAAATGTGATCCCCATGTTTCAAATCCTTTCTACCACGTACAGTTCCTTGAGACTTGGTATTAGTCATTCAGATAGGTATAAATTAATCATAAATTTGTTCTAAATTGTTTCTTCCTAATGGCTACAGATAACAAAAATGTTTTAATTGTTTCAAAAATTTGAAATCCTCTGATGAGAATTCTATCATCTATCTTCCTCTGCAGTCATTGAGTACAGAGCTTATTTATGTTTATCTGAAAGTTGTAGGCTTTCCCATATTTCTCTTGTTCAAAATAGCTTTTAGTTTGTGGTGCACTGAGAGGGAACCGGGGATTATTTAATTTTTCTTACCTCTGTTAACATTTAATTTTTTAGCAACTGGTAAATTTTGATGAGTGTTTCATGAGCAGCTGAAAATAAAATGTAATATTTTTTGTTTTGATGACATGTTCAGTATATGAATATAACTATTATTTGATACACTAATGTCTGTTAGCTCCAGTATTACTATTTAGATTTTGCCTACATGCCCTTTCCTTTGTTGTAAAATTGGAATTGAAATCACCCACTATCAGTACCTGGTGTTGCATGATTGATTATAACCTTTGTAAAATTTGTTTCCTTTGTAAATGATGATACCTCTCCATTCAGTAATTCTTAGTAATAAAAAATCACCTTGTTGTATCTTCTTTTTGATATTTATGAAGTGTCTTTCCTTGTCTCTTCTACTAGTGTTGGTTTGAAATATTTACATTTATATGTATGCTAGAATGTCTAAAAGAGCTGGCTTTTTTGGTCCATTTGTTTGTACAGTATAGATCAGAATACTGAGTTCTCATATCCTGAACTGAAAGCAGAAAGCAGAGAGAACTCGTTGGAGGTAATGAGATGATACCAACTATGAGTTTCTGCTTGTCATGATATACTTTTTCCTCACACCAATACCCGCCTTGCAAGCAGCAGTAACTATTTGGTATAAGTTGTTCAAATTCACAATATTAAGGATGGCAATACGTAATTAAATCACAACAGCACACTCTCCTCTCAAGAGTCACAGGCCACCTTGGAGGAAGTAGGAGAACGATTCTAAGAATCAGAGATAGTGAATGACTCCAGAGAAAGTCTGTTTTCAAGACAAAGAAAGCATTTTTAAAAATGAATTGATAGTGGCCATAACTATATCCATGAGAACAGTTCAAGACCATGCCAAACAAATCCAGGATATAGGGAATGTTACTCTAGAAAATCCCAGGGTGAGATAAGACTCTAGCCACTTCCTTCTGTTCACAGTTGGGAAATAGAAATTTATATTTTTAGGGATATGGACCATGAATGTAATAACAACAGTAATTGCATATGATGGTTTAAGTGAGAAATGTCTTCTTTAAGATTAGATATTAGTATTCATTATTTTCTTCATGTCTGATGTTTGGGAAGGTTTAGTAGCTTATGTAGATGGTGGAAGAAGTATATCATCGGATGCAGGCCTTGAAAATTTGCACATCACTTGACTTTCATCTTATTTCCCTTTTTAGTGCTTGTTAGAGATGGGAATTCTCAGCTTCCTACTAGTTTTACTATCCTGACACTTGCTGCCATACAACCCATCATGAAAATGCCTTTTCTATCTGAAAACATGACAAACTAAACTGTACCTTTTGTGAGGAGTCCTGGTCATGGAATTTCATCATCCCACCTGTAAGTGAATACAATGAACTTTGTAAGTTTATCAAAAACACAGAAAATATAAATGGGGTAATTAATGGTAAAGGGATAAAAGGAATGAAAAAAATAGAAGAGATGAAATGCAGAATGGATTTTTTGTTTTTAACCTAAACAATCATCAGCTTAGTATGAGGAAACTAGGTAACTTTATTCTGTAGAAGTTTGCATTCTGATTGGATTGAAGGCCCACTGTACAGATCAACACCTATGTGGTACAGAAGGCAAATTTGATGAGTTCCCATAGCTGAGGAGTTCATTTGCCATAGATGAGAACCTACTATGATTATTTTTAACTGGGTGTATACAGTATCAATCAAACCACACATGTAAACATATCATTTTTTGGGTAATATTTAGTAGTACTAATAATATAATTTTTTTATTTGAAGCAAAATAGACAGAAAATATTATGTATTTTGAAAGAAGATGCATGAATAAGTGTATACATGGTTTTTGAAAGATAAATTAGAATCAAAAATATCATGTACTATGTATGTTCATTATGTAGCTACTTAATAGTGTGGCTTCTTTTGATATTTTCTGACACGCTGAGTTCATCTAACTCTCCTCCCAACTTCTGTATTATTATCGCTCCCTAATTAGAACCTGACAGACTATTCGATATCTTCATCAGTTCATTTGTAACTTCCTTTATCCCCACCTACTGGTCTATGACTTCAAAGCCTGTGATGGTTCCTATTAACTAGATTCTGAATTTTCTTCAAGTTATGCACTCAGATCAGCAGAATTCGACGTAGGAGACACTGATGAGAAAGAACACAGATCATTTCTGATTTATTGTCTAGAATAACGCACTCAGTACCATTTTTTTTAAATTTTTTTTTTTATGTACTTGGAAAAGTCCCTACTACATCTTTTGACAGATGAATACTGTTCCATATTGTATAAGGACCACACATCTAATCATCAGTTAGGGTAATTATGTTATTTCTATTTCCTAGTTAATGTGAATATACCAATACTGAGTAAGACTGAAAAATATTTACAGGGGAATATTTAGTGTTTGGGTAAATAACAATTGTTAGTAAAATTCAGCACATGTAAAACAAAAGAAAAAAAATCCTTATAATGAGCTTGAGCAGGAGCTAGATGTTTTAGCTTCTATCCTTATATAATGTAGTAAAATGTTCTGACAAAAGTGGCTTTTATATTTCTGAGAGTGAAAATGTTTATTTGTCTCCCAACTTGAGGTTGCTCTCTTCATGACAGGGACCTTGAGAAAATTCATTAAATCAAACATAGAGTCATAAGTTGAATAGAATGCATTAATATATTTTTAACTTGCTACCTCCATTATGTGTAGTCCAGGATGTCTGGACCAGGCCATGATGCTTAATATAAGTCAGATGAGGTTCTCTGTATAAAGTAACTTAAGTTATTTCTGCACAGACAATATTTGACATTATTCTTAAATTAGTGTAAGTATGTTGTTAATTTTTTCATGTATCATATATGCTCAGTACCATGATTGCTTAATGATAATTAAATAATTAATTAAAACAAACTACCACATTGTATATTTAAAAAAATCTTTTTTTTTTTTTTACTATTTTTATTTTCTATATTCTTTTGTTTCATTCCAAATGATTTCTTCTTTCCTGGATCCCCCTCTCCCCATATGTCCCATAAACCTTTTTCTCTCCATCCATTCATCAATCACCTCCCTCCTTTTTTTTTTCTGTCCAATTCCCCTCCAATGCTAGATCAATCCTTTCCAGGATCAGGACCTTCTCCATACTTCTTCATGGGAGTTATTAGTTATGTGATTAGTGCCTTGGGTATTCAGGGGTTCTGAGCTAATTAATATCCACTTATCAGAGATTGCATTTCCTGTGTATTCTTTTTTGACTGGGTTACCAACTTAAGATGATATTTTCCAGATCATACCATTTGCCTAAAATTTTTGAGAATTCATTGTTTCTAATTGCTGAGTAGTATTCCTTTGTGTAAATATACCACATTTTCTGTATCCATTCATCCTTTGAGGGGCATCTGGGTTCTTTCCAGCTTCTGGCTATTATAAATAAGGCTGCTATGAACATAACGGAGCATGTGTCTTTATTGCATGCCTAGGAATCCTTTGGGTATATGCCCAGCAAAGGTATAGCAGGGTCCTCTGGAAGTGTCATGTCCAGTTTTCTGAGGTAACGCCAGACTGATTTCCAAAGTGGTTGTACCATCTTACAGGCCCACCAGTAGTGGAGGAGTGTTCATCTTTCTCCACATCCTTGCTGTCTTCTGAGTTTTTGTCCTTAGCCATTCTGACAGGTGTAAGGTAATCTCATGATTGTTTTGATTTGCATTTCCCTAATGACTAATGATGTTGAGCACTTCTTAATGTGCCTCTTGGCCACCCGAATTTCTTCAGGTGAAATTTCTTTGCTTCGATCTGTATCCCATTTTTTAATAGGGTTATTTGGTTCCCTGGGGTCTACCTTCTTGAGTCTTTTGTATATATTGGATATTAGCCCTCTATCAGATATAGGGTTGGTGAATATTCTTTCCCAATTTGATAGTTGTCGTTTTGTCCTTTTAACAGTGTCCTTTGCCTTACAGAAACTTTTTAATTTTGTGAGGTCCCATTTGTCAATTCTTGATCTTAGAGCATAACCTATTGGTGATCTGTTCAGGAACTTATCCCCCATGTCCATGTCCTCTAGGGTCTTCCGCAGTTTCTTTTCTATTAGTTTCAGTGTGTCTGGTTTTACATGGAGGTCCTTGATCCACTTGGAGTGAAGTTTGTTACATGGAGATAAGAATGGATCATTTTGCATTCTCTGCATGCAGCATCTATGAAGTTTGTTAAATAGAGACAAGAATGGTTCAATTCACATTCTCTGTATGCTGACCTTCAATTGAACCAGCACCATTTGTTGAAAAGGCTATTTTTTTCCACTGGATTTTTCTGGATCCTTTTTTTTGAAGATCAGGTGACCATAGGTTTGTGGGTTCATTTCTGGAGTGGTATAACAAGGTCCTCCAGTAGTGTCATGCCCAGTTTTCTGAGGAACCACCAGACCAGAGTTGTTGTACCAGTTTGCAATCACACCAACAATGGAGGAGTGTTCCTCTTTCTCCACATCCTCACCTACACCTGCCACATCCTGAGTTTATAATCATTGTGGATGATGTCTGGTGAAATCTCAGTGTTGTTTAGATTTGTATTTTCCTGATGACTGAGAATGTTTGAACATTTCTTAAAGTGCTTCTTAGCCATTCAGTGTTCCTCTGGTGAAAATTCTTTGTTTAGCCCAGTACCCCATTTTTAAAGGGGATAAATGGCTCTCTGGAGTCTACCTTCTTGAGTTCTTTATATATCTTATTAGCCGTCTCTCAGATGTAATGTTGGTAAATATCTTTTCTCAACTTATTGGTTGCCTTTTTGTCCGTTTGACAATGTCCTTTGCCTTACAGACTCTATATAGTTTTATGAGGGCCCATTTGTCAATTCTTGATCTTAGAGCAAAAGCTATTGTTGTTCTGTTGAGGAAATTTCCCCCTATGTTCATCTCCTCAAGGGTCTACCCTAGTTGCTTTTCTATTAGTTTCAGTGTGTCTGGTTTTATGTGGAGGTTCTAGATACACTTGGACTTGATCTTAGTACAAGGAAAAAAAATTAGTCAATATGCATTCTTTTCCATGCTCACCTACAGTTGAAATAGTGCCATTTGTTGAAAAGGTTAACTTTTTTTCTCTAGATGGTTGTAGCTCCTTTGTCGATGATCAAGTGACCATAATTCTGTGGGTTCATTTCCAGTTCTTCAGTTCTATTACATTGATCTACTTCCTGTCACTGTACCAATACTATGTGTTTTTAACACAATTGATCTGCAGTACTGCTTGAGGTCATGAATACTGATTCCCCCGAAGTGTAATACTATTGAGGATAGTTTTAGATCTCCAGGGATTTTTGTTATTCCAGATGAATTTGGAATTGCTCTTTCTAAGTCTATGAAGCACTGAGTTTGGATTTTGAGGAGGATTGCATTGAATCTGTAGATTGCTTTTCAAAAGATGGACATTTTTCTATATTAATACTGCCAATCTAATAGCATGGAAGTGTTTTCATACTTCTGAGGTCTTCTTCAATTTCTTTCTTCAATGACTTGAAGTTGCTGTCATTCAGATCTTTCACTTATTGGTTAGAGTCACACCAAGATAGCTTATATCCAACCATCAGTTAGAGCATTTATGTTACTTCAATTCCTAATTATTGTGAAAATATCAATAATAAATATGACTGAAAATATTAACAGTAGAATTTTGAGTGTTTCAATAAATAACAATGGGTAGTAAGATTCAGCTCATCTACAAAAAATTCTTATAATGAGATCGAGCAAGAAACAGATGTTTTAGCTTTTTTTCCTTCTGATGTAATATAACATTCTTACAAAAGTGAATTTTATGTTTCTGAGAGAATTTATTTAGCTCCCACCTTCAGGTTGCACTTTTCATGACAGGGAAGTCACAGCAGGAAGACCTTGAGAAAATTCATCACACCAAACATAGAATCTTAAGTAGTTAAGAACGAAATAATACATTTTTGACTTGTAACCTCCATCATGTGTAATCCAGAATGTTTGGAACAGGCCAAGATCCTTAATATAATTCAGATGGACTTCTGTGTATCATGTAATGTAAGCAAGTCATTACTTCACAGATAATATCAGAGATTATTCTTAATATATACTAAATTATTGTTAATTTTTCTTCATGTGTTCTATATGTGTTCAGTACCTTGGTTGCTAAATGATAATTAAATAATTAATTAATACAAACTATCACATTAGCTATTATAAAGCAACTTATAAATAAAGGTTTATATTTAGTTAATTTTTCAGAACAAATCTAAATGGGTTGTATGATGCTTCAATTTTATTTATTTTTTTCTTTTTTTTAAATTTTTTGATATATTTATTTACATTTAAAATGATTTCCTCTTTTCTGGACCCCCAATCCCCGAAAGTCCCATCAGTCCCCTTCCCTCTCCCTGTGATCCCACCCAACCGTTCCCACTTCCCTGTTCTGATTTTGCTCTATACTGCTTCACTGAGTCTTTTCAGAACAAGGGGCTACACATCCATTCTTCTTCTACCTCATTTGATGTGTGGATTACGTTTTGGGTATTCCAGTTTTCTAGGTTATTATCCACTTATAAGTGAGTGCATACCATGATTCACCTTTTGAGTCTGGGTTACCTCGCTTAGTGTGATGTTCTCTAGCTCCATTCATTTGCCTAAGAATTTCATGAATTCATTTTTTCTAATGGCTGAATAGTACTCCATTGTGTAGATATACCACGTTTTTAGCATCCACTCTTCTGTTGAGGGATACCTGGATTCTTTCCAGCATCTGGCAATTATAAGTAGGGCTGCTATGAACATAGTAGAGCGTGTATCCTTATCACATGGTGGAGAATCCTCTGGGTATATGCCTGGTAGTGGTATAGCAGGATCTCTTGGAAGTGAGTTTTTGGAGGAACCGCCAGACTGATTTCCTGAGTGGTTGTATCAATTTGCAATCCTACCAGCAGTGGAGGAGTGTTCCTCTTTCTCAACATCCTCACCAACACCTGCTGTCTCCTGAATTTTTAATCTTTGCCATTCTGACTGGTGTAAGGAGAAATCTCAGGGTTGTTTTGATTTGCATTTCCCTAATGACTAATGAATTTGAGCATTTTTTAAGGTGTTTCTCTGCCCTCCGAAGTTCTTCAGGTGAGAATTCTTTGTTTAACTCTGTACCCCATTTTTTAATAAGGTTGTTTGGTTTTCTGGAGTCTAGCTTCTTGAGTTCTTTATACATATTGGATATTAGCCCTCTATCTGATGTAGGATTGGTGAGGATCTTTTCTCAATTTGCTGGCTGCTGATTTGTCCTTTTGATTGTGTCCTTTGCCGTACAGAAACTTTGTAATTTTATGAGGTCCAATTTGTCAATTCTTGATCTTAGAGCTTATGATATTGGTGTTCTGTTCAGAAACTTTCTCCCTATACCGATGACCTCAAGGGTCTTCCCCAGTTTATTTTCTATTAGCTTCAGAGTGTCTGGCTTTATGTGGACATCCTTGATCCATTTGGATTTGAGCTTAGTACGAGGAGACAAGGATGGACCAATTCTCATTCTTCTGCAAACTGACCACCAGTTGAACCAGCACCATTTGTTGAAAAGGCTATCTTTTTTCCATTGGATGTTTTCAGCCACTTTGTCGAGGATCAAGTGGCTATAGGTGTGTGGTTTCATTTATGGATCTTCAATCCTGTTCCATATATCTGACTGCCGGTCACTGTACCAATACAATGCAGTTTTTAACACTATTGCTCTGTAGTATTGCTTGAGGTTAGGGATACTGAATCCCCCAGAATTTCTTTTGTTGCTGAGGATAGTTTTAGCTATCCTGGGTTTTTTGTTCTTCTAGATGAATTTGAGAATTGCTCTTTCTAACTCTGTGAAGAATTGAGTTGGGATTTTGAAGGGTATTGCATTGAATCTGTATATTGCTTTTGGCAAAATGGCCATTTTAACTATATGGATCCTGCCAATCCATGAGCATGGGAGGTATTCCCATTTTTTGAGGTCTTCTTCCATTTCCTTCTTCAGAGTCTTGACGTTCTTGTCATTCAGATCTTTCACAAGTTTGGTAAGAGTCACCCCAATGTACTTTATACTGTTTCTGGCTATTGTGAAGGGGGTCATTTCCCTAATTTCTTTCTCAGCCTGCTTATCCTTTGAGTATAGGAAGGCCACTGATTTGCTTGAGTTGATTTTATAACCTGCTACTTTGCTGAAGTTGTTTATCAGATGTAGTTCTCTAGTGGAGTTTTTTGGGTCACTTAGGTAGACTATCATGCCATCTGCAAATAATGATAGTTTGACTTTTTCCTTTCCAATTTGTATCCCTTTGACCTCCTTTTGTTTTCGAATTGCCCAAGCTAGTACCTCAAGTACAATATTGAAAAGATATGGAGAAAGGGGGCAGCCCTGTCTAGTCCCTGATTTTAGTGGGATTGCTTCAAGTTTCTCTCCATTTAGTTTGATGCTGGCTGCCGCTTTGCTGTATATTGCTTTAACAATGTTCAGGTATGGGCCTTGAATTCCTGTTCTTTCCAAGACTTTAAGCGTGATAGGATTCTGAATTGTGTAAAATGCTTTTTCAGCATCCAATGAAATGACCATGTGTTTTTTTTCTTTGAGTTTGTTTTTGTAGTGGATTGCATTGATGGATTTCCATATATTGAATCAACCCTGCATTCCTGGAGTAAAGTCTACTTGATCATGGTGGATGATCGCTTTGCTGTGTTCTTGGATTTGGTTGACAAGAATTTTATTGAGCATTTTTGCATCGATGTTCAGAAGGGAGATTGGTCTGAAGTTTTCTTTCTTTTTTGGATCTTTGTGTGGTTTTGGTATCAGTGTGGCTTCGTAGAAGGAATTGGGTAGGGGTCCTTCTGTTTCTATTTTGTGGAATAGTTTGAAGAGTATTGGTTTTAGGTCTTCTTTGAAGGTCTGATAGAATTCTGCACTGAAACCATCTGGTCCTCTGCTTTTTTTGTTTGGAAGGCTTTCTATGACCCCTTCTATTTCTTTAGTGGTTATGGCACTGTTTACATGATCTATTTGGTCCTGATTTAATTTTGGTGTTTGGTATCAATCTAGGAAATTGTCCATTTCCTCCAGATTCTCCAGTTGGGTTGAGTATAGGCTTTTGTAGTAGGATCTGATGATTTTTTGGATTTCCTCAGTTTCTGTTGTAATATCTCCCTTTTCATTTCTAATTTTGTTAATTTGGATACTTTCTCTGTGCCCTTTGGTCAGTCTGGCAAAGGGTTTATCTATCTTGTTGATTTTCTCAAAGAACCATCTCCTGGACTCGTTGATTATTTGTATGGCTCTCTTTGTTTCCACTTGATTGTTTTCAGCCCTGAGTTTGAAGATTTCCTGTCTTCTACTCCTCTTTGGTGAAATAGCTTCTTTTTGTTATAGGGCTTTCAGGTGTGTCATTAAGCTGCTGGTATATGCTCTCTCCATTATCTTTTTGGAGGCACTCAGGGCTATAAGTTTTCCTCTTAGCACTGCTTTGATTGTGTCCCAAAGATTTTGGTATGTTGTGCCTTCATTTTCATTAAATTTTAAAAAGTCTCTGCTTTCTTTCTTTATTTCTTCTTTGGCCAAGGTGTCATTGAGTAGAGTATTGTTCAGCCTCCATGTGTATGTGGGCTTTCTGTTGTTTTTGTTGCTATTGAAAACCATTCTTACACCATAGTGATCTGATAGGAGGCATGAGAGTAGTTCGATCTTCTTGTATTTGTTGAGGTCTGTCTTGTGACCAATTATATGGTCAATTTTGGAGAAAGTACCATGAGGTGCTGAGAAAAAGGTATATTCTTTTGCCTTAGGGTGAAATGTTCTATAGATATCAGTCAAATCCAATTGGTCCAAAGCTTCAATTAGTTTTACTTTGTCCCTGTTCGTTTCTGTTTTCCTGGTCGGTACATTGAGGAGAGTGGAGTGTTGAAGTCCCTCACAATTATTGTGTTAGGTGCAATGTGTGCTTTGAGCTTTAGTAAAGTTTCTTTTACGAATGAGGGTGCCCTTGCATTTGGTGCATAGATGTTCAGAACTGAAAGTTCTTCTTGGTGGATTTTTCCTTTGACCAGCAAGAAGTATCCCTCAGTGTCTCTTTTGATGACTTTAGGTTGAAAGTCAATTTTATCTGATATTAGGATGGCTACTCTGGCTCGTTTCCCGAGACCATTGGCTTGTAAAGTTGTCTTCCAGCCTTTTACTCTAAGGTAGTTTTTGTCTTTGACATTTAGGTGTGTTTCCTGTATTCAGCAAAATGTAGGGTCTTGTTTCCTTATCCAGTCTGTTAGTCTATGTCTTTTTATTGTGGAATTGAGTCCATTGATGTTAAGAGATATTAAGGAATAGAGATTATTACTACCTGTCATTTTTGATGTTATTTTTATATTTGAGTGATTATCTTCTTTTGGGTTTGATGAAGGAAGGTAACTATCTTACTTTTTCCAAGGTGTCGTTTCCCTCCTTGTATTGGAATTTTCCTCCTATTATTCTTTGTAGTACTGGTTTTGTGGAAAGATATTTTGTAAATTTGGTTTTGTCATGGAATGTCTTGGTTTCTCTATCTATTGTGATTGAGAGTCTTGCTGGGTATAGTAGACTTGGCTGACATTTGTGTTCTCTTAGAGTCCACATGAGATCTGTTCAGGATCTTCTAGCTTTCATGGTCTCTGGTGAGAAGTCTGGTTTGATTCTGATAGGTCTTCCTTTATATGTTATCTGGCCTTTTTCTCTTATTCCCTTTAATATTCTTTCTTTGTTTAGTGTATTTGGGGTTTTAATTGTTATGTGGTGAGAGGTATTTCTGCTCAGATTGAGTCTGTTTGGAGTTCTGTAGGCTTCTTGTATATTCATAGGCATCTCTCTCTTTAAGTTGGTAAAGTTTTCTTCCATAATTTTGTTAAAGATATTTGCTGGCCCTTTCAGTTGTAAATCTTCACTCTCATCTATACTTATAATCCTTAGGTTTGGTCTTCTCATTGTATCCTGGATTTCCTGGTTGTTCTGGGATACAAGTTTTTGCATTTTGCATCTTCTTTGACTGTTGAGTCAATGGTTTCTATGGTATCTTCGGCATCTGAAATTCTCTCTTCCATCTCTTGTATTCCATTGCTTATATTTGCATCTATGGCCCCTAATTTCTTCTCAAGGTTTTCTATCTCCAAAGTTGTCTTCCTTTGTGATTTCTTAGTTATTTCTACTTCTGTTTTTAGATCCAGGATGGTTTTGCTCAGTTCCATCATTTGTTTGTTTGTGCTTTCCTGTAATTCTTTAAGAGATTTTTGTGTTACCTCTTTCATGACTTTTCCTATTGATTCAAGTTCTCCTGCATTTCTTTAAGTTTTTTTTTTTTTTTTTTTTTTTTTTTTTTTTTTTTTTTGGCTTTTTTCTTTATTGGCTTCTATCTCTTGAGCCTTATTCTCCTGCATTTCTTTAAGTGATTTTTCTGTTTCCATTATACGGGTTTCTAGCTTATTAATATTCCCATGTATTTCTTTAAGAGATTCATTTATGTCTTTTTTGTGTTCTTCTAGCAGCATCATGATCAGTGAATTTAAATCCAAATCTTGTCTCTGTGGTGTGTTGGTAGAACCAGGACATGCTGATGTTGGAGAGTTTGGTTCAGATGCTGCCATATTGCCTAGATTTCTGTTAGTAGCATTCCTGCGTTTGCCCTTTGCCATCTTGTTATCTGGATTTAGTTGGTCTTGTCCCTGGCTGGTATTTGGGCCTCCTGATGGACTCTGGGGCTATTACTGCAACACTATATGGCTGGGTTTCCCCTGTAGCAGATTGCTGCTGTGCTGTCTTCCTCTTGGGTGCCCTTGCAGGTCTAGTGTGCTTTGCCCCAGATTGTGCCTGTGGACCAGATAGGCCTCCGTGAACCCCCAGGGAGTGCCAACGATGTATGCTGCTGGGTCCTCCCCTCTGTGCTGATCACTCTGCTGGGCAGCTGATCCCCCAACTGGCCTGGCGCACAGAAGGTTAGCCTGGCCGCCCAGGCCCTGAGTCCAGGCAAAAGCCTTGGAGACCAAGGTCCGATCACAGTTCCCCTAGGGCTATGACTGTCACCTGGGTCTGCCAGGTGACTAGGATGGCGGCGGGCATGTGCTCCCGCGCTCCCCAAAAGTGCCGGGAGTGTCTGCTGTGCTAACAACCTCCCGGGTGGGTTGACACACAGATGGCCCACCAAGCAGCCCAGTTCTTGGGGTCAGTCCAGGGCCTGTTGGGGCCTAGACCCCCACTTTTTTAGCCTCTGGCTATGCTTGTTAGCCGGCTCTGTCCGCCAGAGCTCTCAGGCGTCCTGTAGGCAAAATGGTGGTGTGAGTGCTGGCCCGGGCAAAAAAAAAAAAAAAAAAAAAAAACCTACTGGCTGGGTTGGCAGCCAGATGGCCCCCCGAACAGCCCAAGGTCTGGGTGCAGGCCAATGCCCATCAGGCTCAGACCCCCGCGGTGTTGGCCTCGGGTTATGTTTGTGTACCTCAGTCTGTCCGATCTCTCTGGAGTCTGAAACCAAGATGGAGGTGAATCTCTCCTGACTGATGCTTCTATTTTATAAAAAATATGAGGATAACAAATGTTTATGGCTTTTAAAAAAGTCAAAGAATTAGATATTCACTGATAAGAGACCAATCACCATATACATGAGAAAATTTCCTTTCTGCAGTTTGAATATTTTCAACAGCCATTTTGTTTAACCTTGTTAAGAATTAAAATATGCATTTTGTTAAATGTTTGTCATAGTACCCAATATGAACTGAAATGATAATGGATAAAAAGATTGAATTATAAATAATAGAGTTTGCTTTCATGAACATATTCTTGCAAGTATTGATAAAGTAAGAAAAACAGGTTATTTGACTTCTTTTTTGATATATTTTTTATTTCCATTTCAAATGATTTCCCGTTTTCTAGTATGCCACTCCCCAGAAGTCACATATCACCCTTCCCTCCCCATGTTCTCCCATTCACCCCTTCCCACTTCCCTGTTCTGGTTTTGCCCTATGCTGCTACACTGACAGAAACTTCAATTAATCCCACTAAAATCAGGGAATAGGCAAGGATAGTCCCCTTTCTCCTTATCTTTTCAATATTGTACTTTTTGTATTAGCTCAGGGAATTATACAACATAAAGAAGTCAAAGGGATATAAATTGGAAAGAGATAAGTCAAACTATCACTATTTACAATTGATATAGTTTACCTAAGTGACTCAACAAACTCCAGTAGAGAACTCCTACAGCTGATAAACAGCTTCAGCAAAGTGGCAGGTTCTCAAATCTACTCAAGCAAATCAGTAGCCTTGCTATACTCAAAGGATAAGCAGGCTGAGAAAGAAATTATGGAAATGACATCCTTCACAATAGCCACCAACTGTATAAAGTACCTTTGGGTGATTCTTACCAAACATGTGAAAGATCTGTATGACAAGAACTTCAAGATTCTGAATAAGGAAATGGAAG